>NC_087166.1:4425000-4462500 GCF_035594125.1 Scylla paramamosain
AAAAACGAAAAAAAAAAAGAATCAAGGAAGAATATGAAGAAGAAAGGATGAAAGAAAAAATGAAGAATAAGAAGGAAAAAGATAAAAGATTTTAGACTAATCAAACGAAAATAAGAATAAGAACAAGAAAAAGAAAACGGGAAGGACATAAGGATTAAGGAGAAAAGAAAACTAACAAGGATGAGTAAGAGGAAGAGGAAAGGAGGTCAATTTTTAGAGGGTCACTCAAACAAATCGCCGCCCTCGTATGATTGTGTCTTGGCCAGCCTTGTAATCCATCAGGCTGGCGTCACGTGTCCACAACGGCGGCCCATTAGGACATTCCTCCGTGTGCGTGGGTCGTGGCCGGCTCTCTGCCTCCTCCCCCGCCTGAGTTACCCGCCTGAGTGATTGACAGTCTCACCCTCAAAGCTTCCGGCCCAGGTAGGACCCAACTTTTGTGTTTGCGTCTCTCTCTCTCTCTCTCTCTCTCTCTCTCTCTCTCTCTCTCTCTCTCTCTCTCTCTCTCTCTCTCTCTTTAGACTTTGATTCTAATACTTAACAGTAACTAGTTGTTAGAAATAGGATAGCACAGTGGGAGGCTTCTCGTGTGTGTGTGTGTGTGTGTGTGTGTGTGTGTGTGTGTGTGTGTGTGTGCTTATGTATGTATGTACATATGTAAAATTGATAAATACTCACCGTAAGGCAGACAGAGGGAGAGGAATGAGGAAGATTAACCTATCAGCACCGTCAAGAATTGGAAGCAAATATTCCCTGCTGGGCAACAATTATGGAGTCTGCCAGCTGATTACACAGTGTTTACATGGAGCGAAGGGGGAGGCGGAGGCGGGCAGTGCTGCGGGGACGGTGATGGATGAGTGGATGCTGATGTAGGTATGATAGAGAGCCAGCGACGTTGTAGTGGTGTAGATACGAAGAGGCATTGGTAGTGGTAGGCAGTGGTGGTGGTGATAGCAAGTGTCTCTTAATAATAACAAGTAGTAGCTATTGTAGTTGGTGGTAAATGACCCGATTCTTATCCAGCAGGTGGTAGTATCGATCGTCCGATGGGAGAGGAAGATGCACGGTGATAATAGGGTAGAAATATGGTGGTGATAATGAGAGTGTTGTTAAAGATATTGACATACAGTGATGGAGGTGGAGTAAAAGGGGTAGTGAGGCGGTGATGGTGATCCGATAGTGCAGTGGAGCGGTGACAGTGTGGGAGAGAGTGGCGATAATAGGGTATGGTTGTGATTAAGGGGTCTGACAGCGATAGGGGAGAGAGGTATGGTAATAATGGTAATATATACTCTCGATAATGGTGAGATACTGAGCCACGCTAGTCAGGTGAGGTTAAGACTAAGGCCTTTGCTTATTTTCTATTACAGGTGAGACGGGAGTGTAATTGAAATTCGATCAGGTGTGCGTAAGTATACAGTAAAGTTTCTCACGTAAATTCCTCCTTCCCCAAAGAAAGGTTTCCATAGGTTAGGTTAGGTTAGGTTAAATTAGGTTAGGTTAGATTATATTATGTTTGGTTAGGTTAAGTTAGGTTAGGTTAAGTTAGGTTAGGTTAAGTTAGATTAAGTTAGGTTAAATTAAGTTAGGTTAGGTTAGGTTAAGTTAGATTAGGTTAGGTTAAGTTAGATTAGGTTAGGTTAGGTTAATTAGAGGAAATTTATCAAGGAAAGGGGAATGATTTTGGGGTTAAATTTTTAAGTAGGAATCTGAGTGGAATTAATTTAGGTGGAATTTATAAAGAAGCGTCAAAGCAAGCCAACATAATGAGGATGGAATGTGTCTAAACTATTTGGCTGTGTGGACGAAGGAGGTGTCAAGATATGAGGGAGTGGGATGGAAGGTATGCGGGGAGGCAGGGCAGGTTTCTACGTCACAGTTCCCTACAATTACAGGCCTACGATGCCAACCTCATTACCCAAACAAGCCATGACCCACCCCCAGAATGCAGGCCCTCCGTCCACCCTCCACCCCGGGGCCCGCCTGCAGGGGTTCCCACCGACGCGCACCTGGTGAGGGAAGGGAAAGTGGGAGGCAGTGCGGAGGATGGAAGGTGAAAGAAAATGGACGAGATGCACCAGCAGTAAATAAGAAAAAAAAAATGATGTATGAGACAACAGGTAAAAAACTGTAAAAAGAACGATTATTGCATTAACACAGAAAAACGAGAAAAGGAAGAGAGAAGGGGAAGATGGAAGCCAAAAGAATGTGGAGGAGGTGCACCAGCAGAAGATAACGAGAAGAAAAAAAAAAGAGGATGAAGGATGGATGAGAAAACAGGTAAAACAAAACAAAAAAAAAGCGTGAAAAAGAACGATTATTTTCTTAATATAATTATGAGAAGACAACCTTAGAGAACTAATGAAAAGCAAAAGAAAAACTTAAGAGGTGTGTCAGCAGAAAATAAGGAAAAAAAATAAGGAAGAAGGGAACAGCAAGTAAAATAAAACATAGAGAAAAGAACGATTATTGTATTAACATATAATAACGAGAAGACAATTTTAGGGTGGATGGAAAGCAAAAGAAAATGGAGGAGGTGCATCAGGAGACAGGAAGGAATAAAAGTGATTACTGATGAAAACAAGTACAATAAGAACACAACGATTATTATATTAACGAAGATAAATGAGAAATCCCTAAGAATAAGATGGAAAATAGAAGAAAGTGGAAAAAGGCACCAATAAAAAAGAAAAGAAAAAGGTGAAGAAGGACAAGAGAGACAAAAGGCAAGATAAAGATGAAAGTGAATAAAAACAACGATAAGTATGTTAACCTACTAACCTAAATAAAATAAAAAGAGTGAAGAATGAAAGGCAAAAAAAGAAAGTGAGAGAGATACACTAACAAAAACAATTATGATGATTGATGGACACCACAGGTCGGATGAAAGCAGAAGTGAATAAACTGAACGATAACTATGCTAAACCAGAACAAAGTAAGGAGCGAAAACAGAAGAGAATCGAAGAGATACACCAGCAGATGAAAAAAAAAATGAAGGATGTTTGAAATAGCAGGTAAGACAAAAACTGGTGTGAATAATAAAAAAAAAATATATATGCTAATTAAAAAAGAGAAAGTCTTATGGAGAGAGAGAGAGAGAGAGAGAGAGAGAGAGAGAGAGAGAGAGAGAGAGAGAGAGAGAGAGAGAGAGAGAGAGAGAGAGAGAGAGAGAGAGAGAGAGAGAGAGAGAGAGAGAGAGAGAGAGAGAGAACCAACAACCACATATGTATGACCACTTAACCAAAAAAAAAAAAAAAACATAGACTCAGGCAGCATTACGAAAACCAGAAAGCAGAATGCACCTGTTAATGAACCTCGAGACCACTACACGATCTTTCATTCTCTTCCCAGCAAACCAACCTGCATACCCCGAGGAGACGAGCACCACTTGTCTACCCTGTCCTGCCTTACCCTGCCCTCACCTGCAAGGCCCCAAAACACCTGCATGAGTACTGTTTATCATGTCCAGTGGTGAGGGAGGCTCGGGTAGTCCCAAAATCGTCCGTCTCAGAATCAATTAGAGGTAATAAGAGGCGGTGGTATGCGTGGGTCCGAGTGTGGCAGGTGAGGGCGGGGGCGGGGGCGGGAGAAGCTGCTGGAGATGAATGGACCGACTCCTGCGATAATGATCTCAGACGCTGATAGAGGAGCCGAGCTGGACGCCGCCTCCCCCGTTTTTTGTTACTATTTGACGCTCCCACAGTTTTTGTCCTTCGTTTTCTCTTTTTTTTTCTTCTTTTTTTTTTCAGTTTAATATGTAATTGTAAGTCTCCCGAGTCTCCTGTGGACGGTGGAGTGAGTGGTAGGGTGGCCCGTGTCTTGGGTGTTTTTTTGGTGGGTGGTGATGATGGCAGGAGGTGACGTTCATGATTTGCGTTACGGTTTTTAGGACATGAGGTGGCTCGCGTAGAAGGCTTTCCCTTAGCGCCCCCTGGTGTGTTTCTGACGTAGGAACGCGGGTATCATCATTATTATTGCTGTTATTGTCGTTAACCTACCCCCTCGCTTTTTTTTTCTCTCTCTCTCTCCCCCTTCGTCTTTGGTCTCCTAATGTTTCTTACTTTAGATTAGATTGTGTAACTTGTTTGTTCTTCGTTTATGTTCATTTTTATTCTTCCTTCTTCTTCTTCTTCTTCTTCTTCTTCTTCTTCTTCTTCTTCTTCTTCTTCTTCTTCTTCTTCTTCTACTTCTTCCACTTCTCTTCCTCCTCATTGTCAACATTATCTTGCTTTTCCTGTTCCTCCTGTTCCTCCTCCCCCTCCTCTTCCTCTTCCTGTTCCTTTTCCTTCTCCACCACCACCATCAGCTCCTCCTCCTCCTCCTCCTCCTGTTCACCATCATCATCATCACTTCCATAGCACTATTTCTTGGTTTTCTTCCTGCTATTACTATTCCTCTTATGACTTGTGTGTGTGTGTGTGTGTGTGTGTGTGTGTGTGTGTGTGTGTGTGTGTGTGTGTGTACAGCCGGCGTCACGAGCGCCTTCAGGGGCCTCAGGTAGGGGGCGGCGGCGACCAGAGAGTAACAAATGGATGTCCGGCGGATGATCACAGACGGCTAAGGGCGATTCTGCTTCCCTTTATTTTATTCATCCTCTTCTTCTTCCTTTTCTTCTTCTTCTTCTTCTTCTTCTTCTTCTTCTTCTTCTTCTTCTTCTAGTAGGAGCATCTCTAAGGACACGAGTTGCTTCATTCATTGTGCATTCATTCAAGGAACAATTTTACTTGAGAGAGAGAGAGAGAGAGAGAGAGAGAGAGAGAGAGAGAGAGAGAGAGAGAGAGAGAGAGAGAGAGAGAGAGAGAGAGAGAGAGAGACTGACTGGTTGAATGATAAACGTATGGACGGGCAGACAGACAGACAGACTTATAAGCAAGCAGGCAGGTAGGCGGGGAGAGAGAGAGAGAGAGAGAGAGAGAGAGAGAGAGAGAGAGAGAGAGAGAGAGAGAGAGAGAGAGAGAGAGAGAGAGAGAGAGAGTACAAAGGAGGAGAGGAGACGAAAGGAAAGAAAAGAGAACACAAAACACAAGACAAGACGAAAGACACCAAAAATGAAGACAACAATCAAAAAGACAGAAGACAAGAGACACATGGAGACAAAAAAAAAAAAAGGCAGCTAAGGAGAAGAAAAGGAGGAAGGAGGAAGGAGAGGAAAAAATAACACTCTAAGGCCACTGAAAGAAGAAGAAGAAAAAGACGAAAGACGACGACGAGGACGGAAAAGGAGAAAGAGAAAGGAGACGGAGAAGAAGAGGAAGAAGAGTAAAAAGAGCCATAAACCAGAGGACGAGAGGAAGAGGAACTAAGAGAGACGAAAAAGCAAGAAGAGGAACAAAAGAATTTCAACAATGAGAGCATAAAAGGCGGGTTCTGTCGGAGAGACGAGTGATGGGAAGAGAAAAAGCGAACAAATGTGCGGGGAAGAAAGAAGGACGAAGAGGAAGAATAGGAGGGTCACTGCGAGGAAAAGGAGGAAGAAGGGGAGGGAAGTAGGGAGTTATTAGGTAGAGGAAGGGAGAGGAGAGGGATGGAGTAGGAGAGAGAGGAGGTGAGGGATGTGGGGGGGAGATATCTTTTAGGGTACTCTGAGTAGGTGGGGGTGTTCAAGGGAGGTCAGGGGTGTGGGGGAGGAGAAAGGGAGGAGTGGGAGTGTACTGGAGGTGTCTGGGGGCAGGGTGAGGGTGGGAGAAAGAGGGAGAGGAGGGTGAGTGAGCGAAGGTGACGAGGATTGGGTGACAGTGGGAAGGAGACGATGGGAGAGTGAGAAGGAGAGAGAGAGGGAGTGTCTGTGGTGTCCGAGAGAGGGAGGAGAGCGAAAGATGAAGGGAGGTGATGGGAAGATGATGGTGATAATAAAGTGCTGAGGATTAAGTGAGAGAGAGAGAGAGAGAGAGAGAGAGAGAGAAAGATGAAGAACGACAAGCAAGCAAGAAAAAAAAAAGGATAGGAGCTGGAGGAGGAGAAGGAGGAGGACGAGAAATGAAAGAGGGACGAATGAAAGAAGGTGGAGGAGGAGGATAGTAGGAACAAGGAGTGAAAGGAGGAGGAGGAGGAGGAGGGGTGGCCAGACAAGTGCTGGAGGCTGTGGGCGGCGGAGAAATCTATCTTGGGGTGATCATCTGCTTTATGGCTCGACCCGCCAGGGAGGAAGTGGCTGATTGGGTCCAGCAGGCGGTGGTCATAAGAAGCACCAACGCCTCCATCACCTCCACCCCCTCCACCTTCCACACCTCAACTTTCTTCATCTTTCTCATCCGCCATTCCATTCCTCCACCTTGCACACCATCCTCCAACTTCCTTCATCCTTGTCATCCACCTTTCCACCCATCCACTTTCCATTCCCAACTTTCTTCATTCCTCTCATCCACCCATTCATCTTCTACTCCCTACTTCCTTCATCATTTTCTTTCTTCCTTCCATTTCTCCACTTTGCATGTCATACCCCAACTTCAATTTTCCTTCTTTTTATCACCCTTCCACTTCTCCACCATCCAATCCCCCACCCTTCCTTCACCTTCCATCCCTGCATCTTTCCTACCTCTCCTTTCTTCATCCTTCTTCTCATCCACCCTTCTATCCCTCCCCTTACTCCTCCACCTTCTCCACCTCTCCACCTTCCACAGCCCAACTTCGTTCATCTTTTTCATGTACTCTTTCATCCTCCACTTTTCCACTTTCCACCTCAATCTCTCTATTGCTTAATCTTTTTGTCATCTACATCATGGCCTCCTTTCCACCTCCTCCACTTCTTCCATCATTTCCATTCTCTCTACTCCTCTTTTCCTCCATTTCTGCATTCCTTCACCATCACCCTCCCCACTACATCCTTCCACCTCTCTTTCCACTGAGTCCACTAAATTCCACTAAATTTCTCTAAATATCTCCTTTTATTTCTCTTTTCCTCTGTTTCCTTTTCTTTTTGATTTCTCGTGTTTTCCATCTCTTCTATTTTCTTGTCTTTCTTTCCTGCCTTTCTCTTACCTCTTTTCCTCTTACCTATTCCTTCTTCCATTTCATCTCTTGCCTCTGTTATTTTTCTTCTTTTCACCTCTCTTTACTTTGTTCATCTCTCCTTTCCTCTCTCGTCTCTTCCGGTTTTTACTCATTTTTTTGTATTTTCCATCTACTTTTATCAAATTTTTGTCCTTTCTTTTTCACCTTCTACCCTTCTTCTCCCTTATGTATTTAGCTCTTTCTTTATTTTTCCTCTTTACTTCATCCTTTCATTTTCTTTTCTTTCGTTGCTTTTTGATTATCTTCTTTCCTCTTTTCCTTTTCTTACTCTTTCCCTTCCTCTTTCCTCCAATTGCTTCTCTTTCCTTCACTCCTCCTCCTTAATCTTTTCCTCCGCCCCTTCTTCCTTTTTCCTTTCCTCCTTCCGCTCCTCCGTGCTTTTCCCTCCTTCTTTTCTTTCTTTCCCTTCCTTTATCCCTCTGATCTTTCGTTGCGCCTCTTTTCACCGTGTTCTTTTCTTTCACTTTATCCTTCGACTTTCTAGTGTCTGTCTGTTTGTCTGTCTGTCTGTCTGTCTGTTTACTTGTCTATATTTATCTGTCTGTCCTGCCTGTCTGTTTGTCTATTTTGTCCATTTTCATTTGTCTGTCTGGTCTGTCTGTCCAATCGTCTCTCTCTCTCTCTCTCTCTCTCTCTCTCTCTCTCTCTCTCTCTCTCTCTCTCTCTCTCTCTCCTCTCTCTCTCTCTCCTCTCTCTCTCTCTCTCTCTCACCTATCACTCACTCATCAACCTTTGGTCACCTGAAATCACCCCCTACCTGCCCCCCGTCCATCCTCTCCCACCCCCCTCCATCCCCCCCCCCATCCACGACCCACCACCTTCCCTTCCCATTTAGCTCTTCCGGCCCACCCACTCGGCACCAATTCTGCCCACCCCATCACACGAAAGCCACTTGTTCCCGGGGGGCCTTTTCTTTTTTTCCCTTCTTGCCCGTCCCGCCCTCTCCCTCTCCCCATCTTCTCCTCCTCCAGTTCCTCCCCCCCACTTCTAGACTTTCCACCATTTTTTCACTTAATCCTCAAGGGTCCATGTATAGTTTGCTTTCTTTTTCAGGTTTTCTTGTCCTCAGGAGCTCTCCTCTCCGTGGTTAGCATTGTGTGTTTGTTATCTTTTCGCCTCTTTTTCTTTCCAAGTTTACGTGTATAGGTTCGGTTTATCTGGGGTACTTATCTTAGTTTGTATGTGTGTATGTCTGTGTCTGCTTATCTATCTATCTATCTTTCTCTTTATCTATATATCTATCTACCTTCCTGTCTCCCTATCTGTTTATCTATCTTACCCTTACAAATGCCATCCATCTCACACAGTACACATACAAGATTCGGTAAAAGCGGGGACCTGTTTGGTGTTCCTGAAATACATTAACCTCATACCTGGTAATGACGCAATGAGACTCGCTATTTCACTGACTGCTGGACGTTGAACAAAAATAAATCTACAGGTACTGAATGATTTGAAATATTCCATTACTCCTTTTTTGCTGTTATTCATATATATATATATTTTTTTTTTTCTCGAAATTATAATCCAGATGAGTTTATTAAGCTCTAGGAGAAAACAAAGCAAAATATAATAATTGAATGGTTAAGAAAATGGTTATCTTCATCTTCATCTTCATCATCATCATCATCATCATCATCTTCTTCTCCTTCTTCTATGACAAATGCACATGTTCCCTTGGTGATAAAGTAACGGGCCGCTGCACCAGTAATAGTCTCGTCCACGGCCACCTCCTTCTGTATGACGCAACACCATAACCGCGAGTAAATTACAAGGTGGGTGTTTAATTACTAAGTTTAGCACAAAGTTCGAAAGAGATGATGAAGTCAGAAATAATTACATGAAGGAAATGAGAAAGCATAACGAAAATGAGAAATAAAGGAAGAAAAAGAAGGGTCATAATGATATATAGATAGATAAAAATAAAAGGAGGGAGAAATTATGATGTGAGGAACTTCAGAAAATAGCAAAATAAAGAAACGGGTAAATACATACATACATACATACATACATACATACATACATACATACATAAACAGACAAATAGACAAGCAGACAGATAGGCAAATAGACAGACAGACAGCCAGACAGACAGATAGATAGATAGACAGACAGATAGAAAGATAGACAGATAAAGATAGATAAACTAGCTAATTAACTGTGAATAAAGAATAAGGAAAATAGAGAAGAATTTAAATATGTGAAAATTTGTAGAAGAAAAGGATAAAAAAAAAATAGAGACCATAAAAAAAGTGAAAGTTAAGGCATAAAAATACTAAAATGCAATTAAAAAGTAATAAAAGTCATACAAAATTAAAAAAAAGTGTTCATTCATCTATCAAATAAATTACGCAATAAAGCCGAGAAACGATAAAAAAAAAAAACAGGAAAGACGATAAATAAAAAGAAAAAAATAAGAGAGGAGAAGAAAATTAAGGGCTTTTCCTAAATATGGCTTCCGAGCGGCGCCATTAACAAGTGAATTATACGAACAATTACAGCTTCCCTCCAGCATGATTTACCCTGACGTGCCCCGCGATGCCGCCTTACGTGGGTGCCGCGCCTCACGCCAGCACCGGAACCACTCCACTCCCTAACCCCACCCTCTCCCTTGACTCCCTTCTTTCCCTTACCTTCCTCCCAACTCATCCTCCCTTCCTGACCCTCTACTCTCCCTTAACTGCGCCTTATAACCCATCCTCACCCCCCTACTTGTGTCCTAGACTCTCCACTCTCCCCATTAACTCTTCCTGAAACTACCGACTCTCCCTTACCTGCCCCCCCTTCACCCCTTCTCACCCTTACTTGTTTTCCAGACTCTCCACTCTCCCTTACCCAAACCCTAAACTCCCCCTCCTCTTCCCTACCCAACCCCTACATACCTCTCGATGTTCCTATCCTCCAGTACCCTTTCCGGCCTCTCCCAGCCTTCTCCTCCCCCTTCCTCCTTCTCCTTGTCCTTCTCGTCCCGCCTTTTTTTCATTATCTCCTGCTTCTCACCTGCCTTTCTTATGTACAGTTTTCTCCTTGTTGATTCATCTGGCAAATATTACAAGTGGTCAGACCAAACTGTGCAGTATACTTGTTAATTTGCGTGAAAACTACTGCTGATTAATTCTTAGTGCCTGCTTTTTTGCCGGTCAGAGATTAATAACAACGCGAGATGAAAGAAAAATATGTACCAGCAAGAAGTTTAAAATGTTTTTGGTAGAGAAGAAAACATGAAATTTTTAGTACTGAGGAATGCATCGAAAGTAGTGAAAAAGAAAGAAAACAGTAATTTATAACAACAAGAGACAGAATAAAAATCTTATATGCCGGCAGGTATTTTTTTTTTTCTTTAACTATGTATATAAGGAAGGCAACATCTGGCCTAAACTAACTATGAATCCACCCAAGGTAAAAAAATAATAACAAAAATGAATAAAGAAATAGGTAAATAAATAAAATAAATACAAAGATAGATAAATAAATAAATACATTTAAATACGATCACCAAATAAGTACAATAAAATAAAACAAAACAAATCTCCACTGCACACGAAGGACTATTAAAGAAACCAAGAAACTCCCACGGTACAATCGAGCCCCAGAGACCTGCCTGTGAGAAAGAGAAAAGGAGAGAAAAGTGAAAGCAGGTATGGGGCATCGCAGCATAGCCGGGCCTCGAGAAAATTCAATTATCACCATCCAGGAGGTTGTGTGTCCCCCGGATGGTGCGTCTATAAACTTTATGGCGGAGGTCCACGGAAATCAGAGTCAGAGAGGCAGCGACGGGAGGCGAGGAGAGGAGACAGGGCGACTGGAGTTGACTGTGAGGTGAAGGGAAGACTGGGACATCGGGATAATGGAGAGAAGTGACATGAAGAGCTGGTGTGGGCGTGGAGCAGATATGAATGAGCGTTACCGCAAACCGGAATTAATAGTAGTAGTAGTAGTAGCAGTAGTAGTAGTAGTGATAATAATAATAACAATAATAATGATAATAATAATAATAATAATAATAATAATAATAATAATAATAATAATAATAATAATAATAACAATACTTTATCGCTCATAACGAGAATTTGTCTTGCGCTTGTCCAGAGTACAAAAGAGAAAAAAATAACTTCAAAAATGAAAAAAGCACTATCAGTCGTGCATATCCCTAAAACTTAATATAAAAGATAAAAAAAAGAAAAAAAAAAAGAAAAATCATCCGCATCTCCATGAAAGGAAAAGAAACAGACGACTAAAGAGGATAGGTACAATGGGTAAACTCACACCAGAATACTGTAGACAAAGAACTGAGGTAAACAGATGGTGCCGAGGTAGAGCAGAGACAGACAGTATGACAAAGAAAAAAAAGGAAACAGAAGAAACAAGTGATAATGTACGGGCGAAACAGAGACGGAGACGTGGAAAAGAGACAAGATCATGGGCAAGAGAAATGAGATGAAGACTGTGGAAAGATGAAGTAGAGATAAGCAGTAGAAAAGAGAATCGACAAAGCAACAATAAAGAAGTGTAGCGGAGAAAAAGGAGACAGAGAAGTGAAAGAAAAGATTATATGGAAGTGGAGAAGAGATAAGAAGACAAAAAAATAAAATAAATAAATAAACAAATAAGACCGGAAAAAAAGTGAAAAAACAAGTAGTAATGTAGAGAAAACAGAATGGTAAGGTACTCGTCGAAACCATATGCAAGACAAGGTTAAGGCCGTGGAGGAGAGAAGAGAGAAAATCCGGGGCAGTGGTAGAAGACGAGGCGAGGAGACGGGGCAGTGGGCCAGGAAGTAGTGGTCTGGCGGGAGCGACAAACCAACGGTATAGAGACACAACGGGGGCAACAGGGCAGAGGGCAAGTGGCGAGGTGAAGAGAGAGGCCAAGGCGGGTAAGGGGGCAGTGGGGCAGTGAGGCGAGGGTCAAGTTACACTCCTGATACCCGCCTTATATCCGCTTCTCCTCTGCTCGTCGGGGAAAAAAAAAAAAAAAAATAGAATAAATAGCTCCTGGCCGCGTCCTCATTGGGCTTCTATGGCGCATCGTGAACCAGATGAAGAGGAAAAAAAAATAAAAAAACTCAGGATTTTATATTTTTCGTTTCCTTCTCTTTGTGTTGTATTTTTTTTTAAGGTACAGGAAGCTACTTTCACTTAATGGAGGAAGAAAATATCCACCTCTCAGAGTACTAAGGGGTAAAAACTTTAAAAGCATAAGGATTAAAGAGAAGAAAAATCCAAAGTCATAAAACTCTAAAAACTTTAAAGAGCCAAGCAAAAAAAGAAAAAAAAAAGAGAAAAAAAACTTGATATATAACAAATAAAAAAAAAAGCTCTATTATCGAATTATGATGATGACGACAATGATGAAGTCTTCTATATGAATGAGTCTATGGAATGTACAAGACAGTAGGACCAAAGAAGATCAGGAGGGGGAGAAGGTAGGACTAAGGATGGTTAAGAGGGGAAAGGGTTGGGGGGAGAAGGGGAAGGAGCATAGTTAAGGGGATGAAGGAGGAGCGGGGAGTGGAGGAAGGGGGGGAAGGAAAGGGATGAGGGAGGAAGAAGTAAAATAGGCTTGGCGGGGCGGGGCGGGGCGGAGGAAAGAAGAGAGTAGGACTACGAGTAAATATAGCCGCGGGAAGAGAGAGAGAGAGAGAGAAGAGAGAGAGAGGAGAGAGAGAGAGAGAGAGAGAGAGAGAGAGAGAGAGAAAGAGACTGACTGACACAGACAGATAGACAGACAGACACACAGACAGACAGAAAGAAAGAAAACAAACAGAGACAGGTAAACTAACAGAAACACACACACACACACACACACACACACACACACACACACACACACATACTAAATAAAATAAATAAAATGAAAAAAAAATATATAAAATGCAAAAGAGGACGAGGGCGAGAGCAAGGACAAGGAACACAATGGAGATGAAGAAAGGAAGAGGATGAAAAGTTAAAGGAAAAAAAAAGTAAAAACGCAGGAGGAAGGAGTGGGAGGAAAGCAAACCACGCAAATAACGATCATCCTCTTCTTCCTCCGTCACCTCCTCTTCCTGCTTCTCCTCCTCCTCCTCCTCCTCCTCCTCCTCCTCCTCCTCCTCCTCCTCCTCTTCGTTCTCCTCCTTTCGGTTTCGTTGGGACTTGAGGAAGAGCCAATTATCCCGCGGCTTCTTCTGCGCTTCCCGTCGCGAGGAAATAGAAAAGATAATGGTAATAACAATAAATGAAGAGTCTTCCTCCTCCTCCTCCTCCTCCTCCTCCTCCTCCTCTCCTCCTCCTAGGCGTCCTGTGAGGAATCGATGATAAGGATTCCTTTTTTAAGACTTCCTGGAGGATTAAAAGAAGTTGTATGGGAGTTTAATAAATATTTTTTTTCTTCGTGAATTCTTATGCTTCTTCTCCCGAACCCCCCCCCCTCTCTCTCTCTCTCTCTCTCTCTCTCTCTCTCTCTCTCTCTCTCTCTCTCTCTCTCTCTCTCTCTCTCTCTCTCTCTCTCTCTCTCTCTCTCTCTCTATTATTATTTTAGTGTTTTTTATTAGTCCAGTTTTTTTTCTGTTAGTCTCATACGTGTGGGAAGATTACGGCGGGAGGCACTACAAAAGCCATAAGAGGATCTGATGACTAATGTAAATGGACTTTTTTTCTTGTTTCTCTCTCTCTCTCTCTCTCTCTCTCTCTCTCTCTCTCTCTCTCTCTCTCTCTCTCTCTCTCTCTCTCTCTCTCTCTCTCATAACAGACCGCGGAAATACTCTAAGAAATGAATGAGTTAAAGCCATTTGTACCTACTTCCGCTCCGCTGCATCATCAACACACACACACACACGTTATCTCTCTCTCTCTCTCTCTCTCTCTCTCTCTCTCTCTCTCTCTCTCTCTCTCTCTCTCTCTCTCTCTCTCTCATAAACGAAGCCCCATTTCTACATCAATCACAAGAATTGTATGGACGGAAATGTGTAATACGAAACGATTAATTTGATTGACCTGTCGGATCCGCCAAGAAAAAAATTACTCCTCCCCTCACGGCCGCTTCCTTTCACCTTGAACTCCTAAATCGACCTCAAATGAATGGGCGGGCGTGGGCTTCAGGTGTGTGGCAGGGAGGAGCGGGAGCGGTAGAAGGAGAGCAGGTGTATGGAAGGACGTAAGGTGACAGGTGCTCCGAGGAAGGTTTGTAATGACAGGTGTGTTTTTAGGTATATATAGATAACGGTGTGGGTGAGAGGACAATAAGTGTGGTGCTGCTTAATGGATTTGACTGTTTCAGGGGAGGAGAATCTAGACGTCTCAAAGCTAAATCGGTCATTGAGATTGGATGGAACCCTTCTGCAGTAAATTTGATGGAAACTAGAATATAACCAGAATTTTATTGCCTAGTTTAAACTATTCTTTTTTATCTCCTTTCTATACTCTTTCTATACTCTAAAGATAAAAGGAGGAATGAAAAACAATCGTTACACATGAAAAGAAAAATAATAAAGAGAAATACGAAATACTTATGAAACACAAAAATAATCATAATCATATTAATTATCATAGGAGTGGGAAAATTAAAAAGACGTAACAGAAAAAAAGTAAGTCTTTGTCATGATAAGTTTAGAAAATTCGGTATCAAAAGAAATAAATGCAAAAAACGTAAAGAGACCGCTGTGAAATTAAAGCAATAATGGGTGTTGAGGAAAAACTGAACGTAGGAAGAGGAGGAGGAGGAGGAGGAGGAGGAGGAGGAGGAGGAGGAGGAGGAGGAGGAGGAGGAGGAGGAGGAGGAGGAGGAGGAGGGGAGGAGGAAGAAGAAAAAGAAAAAGAAGAGAGAGAGAGAGAGAGATATATTTATTCCATTATACAATGGTTATTCTTACGTACATATAACAGATTAAGACATGCAATTTGAGTGCAGTCATGTCCACTCTGATACATAATCTACATATTGTCTTCACACCATCTCATGACTGGTGCACGTTATTACGAAGATAGAATTATGGTTAAAATAGATGCTAAAATGTAAAATACAAAGAATAAAATGTAAGTAAAATAACAGATAAAAATAAAATAGCTACAAATAAAAGATTAAAAATCGTAAGTCAGCCTATAATAAGTTAAATTTGCCCCTCACATTGCGAAGTATAAAAGTCCATGTAAGAAAGTTGTGTTGGTGGTTTACACACTGAATTGTTTGTTGAATAGATAAGTGTGCAGTAATTTTTTATAAGTTCTAATGGAGGGTGCATTCCTTATATGAGGAGGAAGGCTGTTCCAGAATCTTGGTCCAGCAGCCAGTAGTGATCTCGCTCCAGTACAGGTGTTAGTCTTTGGTTCATACATGTTGTGCTGTTGTCTGGTGGGGACACTACACACCTCACTCACTTTCGGCATGGGGAATAAATAGGTAGGAATATTACCATGAGTAATGTTGTACATAATGATACCTAATTCGTATTTGTATTTTTGGTGTACTTTTAGCCAGCCACATTCTCTTAAAAAAGGTGTAGCGTGATCAAATTTAGCACCGTTGCCTAGTGCAACTTTCGCTGCAAAGTTTTGGAGTTTTTGCACTTGTTGTGTATGAGTGATATTTGCAGTTCCCCAAATCTTTATTCCATAATTAATTATGCTTAGCACTAACGTGTTCATGAGAGTAGTTCTAGTCCTCCTATTAAAACAGAAGAAGAAGAAGAAGAAGAAGAAGAAGAAGAAGAAGAAGAAGAAGAAGAAGAAGAAGAAGAAGAAGAAGAAAAGAAAAAAAGCGAAGAGAAAAGCAAAGAAAACATAGGAAAAGAACAAAAACGAAGAAAAAAAAACAGAAATAGATG
Organism: Scylla paramamosain; assembly: GCF_035594125.1. NCBI lineage: Eukaryota > Metazoa > Arthropoda > Malacostraca > Decapoda > Portunidae > Scylla > Scylla paramamosain. The sequence goes on from NC_087166.1 coordinate 4,440,812, forward strand.
CAAAAAAAAAAAAAAAAAGTACTATAAGAGAGAAGGAGGAGGAGGAGGAGGAGGAAGAGAAAGTAAATGAGTAGGAAGGAAGTATAAGTCATGGGCATAAGGGAGACGTGGCTGAAGGTACTAGCACATCGCAGCCATAAATATGAAGGTATAAAGGGCGTTACACATCATTAGTGCTGGGGGGTGCCGGACACGCAAAGGACACGCCGCTCCTCCCCGCCACGTTCCCTGCCCCTGACTCAATATGCCTAAAAATGGATGAAAACAGGAAGGCAATAATGAGAAAACGCGCTGTTATTTATCTTTTGCTTGGATCTACGAGTGTATCTGGGCGTCTACTTACCTACTTACTCGTACCTACCTACCCACCTATTTGTCTGTCTGTCTGTCTGTCTGTCTGTCCGTTTGTCTGTCTATCTACCTATCTATCTATTTACTTATCTAGCTATCTATCTATATATGTCTATCAATCAGACTATCTATCTGTCTATCTATCTATTTATCTATCAATCTATCTTTTTTGTCTATCTATCTATTTATCTACCCTTATATTTGTTCGTCTGTCTATCTATATATTTTATCTTTCTACCTATCCAACCATCTATCTATCTATCTATCTATCTATTTATCCGTCTGTCTGCCTGTCTATCTGTTTATCTTTCTACTTCCCTCATCAATCATTATGACACTTACTTCCTCCTATTTTTTCATTCATTTTCCGTATTACTATAATTTTTTTCTTTTTAATCCAGACGCGACTCTTCCTCGTCTTAATCCTCGTCTCCTCCTCCTCCCTGTGCTCCTCCTCCTCACACCCTGGTAAGTGCTCTCGTTTCCGGCCTTCTCTTCACGTTCCTTCTTCCCTATCTTCTATCGACTCCCTCAATTACTCTTAAATGATACCCTTCTGGCGGCATCCTGAGAGAGAGAGAGAGAGAGAGAGAGAGAGAGAGAGAGGCAGGCTACATAATTACGTAACAAGTATCTCCATATTGGTTCTCATTTTCATGGTCCTAAAACTCTTCTAATTAACTGCTCCGTGTCACACCATCAGCATTCTCCTCCCTCTCCGCCTCCCTCAGCAGCCTCAGGACCCACCAGCCACCTACATCAAGCTACCAATACCCTCAGACGTGCCGCTGCCCTCCCTCTAACTCCCGGCACCCCTTGGTAGGCCCCCACGCGACCTTGACTACACGAGAGAGAGAGAGAGAGAGAGAGAGAGAGAGAGAGAGAGAGAGAGAGAGAGAGAGAGAGAGAGGTCCGTTTCTGTCCCTCCCTTTCCCTCTACCTGTCCTATCTATCCAAACTTCCTTTATATTTCCCGACAGTCTTCATCAATCCGTCCATTGTTCTCCACTCAAGTCTAAGACATTACTGAGTAAATCACATGCCGCGGCTGATGCTTCCCGACGACGGCTCAGTCATCCCCGTAATGGCCTGAGGTTCTCGACAAAAGATTTCAAAATGTTAATTCCGCGAGGACAAAGGCGCTCAAAACGCTCCAGCCGAGGGTGAAACAATGAACTAGATCAAGCAAGACGCTGCGGTAAAACTGGGGCGCGACTTATGAATGAAGTCAGCCTTGCCGCGGCCTCCTCGTGGGAACACTTCCACTCCTGTTGCTGAGCGATGAAGTGTGTGTGGACTGTGGAGATGAGTGCGTGTGTGTGTGTGTGTGTGTGTGTGTGTGTTGCGTGCGTGTGTGTGTGTGCGCGCGACGATCCTATATGCTAATCGAAACTTTCTCCACTTGTTTGGTCAGGTCTCCGTCCGCCTCCTTAGGATCTATCCTTGTTTGATTTGGCATTCATATTACATTTTTTGTGGCCTTGTAGGGATAAAGGGAGATAATGGGTGAGCACCGTATGGCAACGCGTGAGAACCCAGACGATGAATGAAATAGTAAGGCGTGACGTCATCTTGAGGTGCCGAGTGTTATTGGGGGAATTTTACATCTCCACTGCGAGCCACTCATCCCCACTTACTCCAAAAAAATATTAAAACTCAAAATTCTACGAAAAACATACATGATTCATATTATAAGGGCTAAGGCACAGAACACACAGGCCAGCAACACGAGCACAGAGGTAGCGAGGGAGGAGCGTCTGGTAACACTGCGGAGACGACAAAGAAAACAGGCGTCGGGCGGCCGGGAAGACGAACACAAACATAAACACATAAAATGACTCGCCCGATCGGGGATAGAATTTCAATATGTTTATTTTTAGGCTCATGAACTCTCCTGGACCGTCCTTCCCACGCTGCGTCTTCAAACGTGGCTTGGGTTCGGGTTCTCTTGCGGTTTGTGGAAGAAAGTGGTATCATGTGATCAGCCACAACAGCTACGCACACTTGGGGTGAGGTAGACTGGGTTAGGTTGGTTCAGATTATGTTACCTTACATAATATACTTAACAAGTGCAACATATCTTCATTTATTCTATCCGAGCATAACCTAACCTAAACCAACCCAACCTAACTCAACCAAACCCAGCCAAACCTCCCTAACTTAACCAAACCAAACCTAACCCAACCAAACCCAACTAACCCCAACTCTGAACCTAACTTAACCTCTAACCAACCTAACCTAACCTAACGTAACATAACCTTGCCCAACCCATTTGCAGCCAGGGTGGATGATCTTAAAATGGATCCAGGAAATGTGCTAATATATCTTTTAATTTTATTGCCACAGAAGTTTTTATTAACATTCCTAATCCCACGCGTCTCCGAATTCACAAATTTCTATTACTGTAATTTCTCTCTGTTGGAGATTCTATCTATTGTTTCTTGCGCCTGATTTTTCTTTTTTTTTTTGCCTTCTTCTCCCCTCTTCCCTCCTGTCACTCCACCCTCCATTCCTTCCTTTCCTCCCTCGCTTTCTGGCTCCCACGCTCTTCTCTTAACCTTCAAAGTCTCTTCACATCCTCTCTTACACTTTCTCTTCCTCACTTCTTTCGTGGATACCCATATTATCTTTACTTTCTCTAGATCTGTCTTTTATTAGGTAGGTTGACCACCACTGAACACACACACACACACACACACACAAACACACACACACACACACACTCTCTCTCCTCTCTCTCTCTCCTCTCTCTCTCTCTCTCTCTCTCTCTCTCTCTCTCCTCTCTCTCTCTCTTTCTCTCTCTCTCTCCTTTTCTCTCTCTCTCTCACACACACACACACACACACACACACACACATACACATAGACAGGACGCATGATTATCAATACATTACGCACATAACAAAGGAAACCGTTCATCTGTGAAGCAAGAGAGGACAGAAAGCAAAAGCATATGCAGAAAGGAGGAAAGGATGATACTAATAAAGACAGAGGAAATTGCAAAGCATTATCATGGATAAGGAGGAAGATATTTACGAGGGAAAGGAAGTTAAGGAACTCGACTGGAGGAAGGGGAGGGAGCTAATCCGAGGACGTGACACCCTTAAACACCTGCCGCGCTCCACCCTCTTCGACCCAGCTGAAGACGAACGTGGGAAGTCGTGCTGGGAGGAAAGTCTAAAAATATCTGCCGTGGGTGGCATGCAACAGAGAGAGAGAGAGAGAGAGAGAGAGAGAGAGAGAGAGAGAGAGAGAGAGAGAGAGAGAGAGAGAGAGAGAGAGAGAGAGAGAGAGAGAGAGATTAACAATGACAAGCAAAACTATTTACGACTAATATTATGTTAAAGCCAGAAAGAAAGAAAGAGAGAGAGAGAGAGAGAGAGAGAGAGAGAGAGAGAGAGAGAGAGAGAGAGAGAGAGAGAGAGAGAGGAGAGAGAGAGAGGAGAGAGAGAGAGAGAGAGGAGAGAGAGAGAGAGAGAGAGAGAGAGAGAGAGAGAGAGAGTACATGAGAATGAATGAATGAATGAATGACAGAGGACATTGGCCATGGGAGAAACACTGCGGGCGACCACTCCCATGAAGCGACGGAAAGATGTAATTGCACGAGAGGAAGAGAGAGAAAAACTTCGTTCCTGAGGAGGTGTTACGGCGTCTTCCTGGCCTGGCGGGCTTCCTCTTGCGGTAATTCACATTGTGGCGCCCCAAGGTGTAGATCGCCACTCCCAGACCCGCCCTGACATGTCCCACCAACGGAACCAGCTACCCAGGAAACCCTTCCAGGCTTCCTGCGACTCTCCTGCCCCACACTCCTTCTCAGGGACCCACTAACCCTGTTCTACCATTTAAAGACGACAATTTGGGTCTTCAGCGTGGAAGACGTCGCTACTGTTCTCCCCTGACTTACCAACAAAAAAGAATAAATTATAAAACTTTTATATGAATTTGAATGAAATACCGAAACGAAAAATTCCTTTGTATATGATTTGCATATGAATATTTTTCTGCATTGTCATTAACAGCTCTTGTTGGTTTAGTGCAAGACAATGGCATTACTTAGGGAGTCTAATTCCCGGGCGGGGTATAAGAGGCAACGTTCGTGTCACCCTCGAGGGGAGGCGACGGAAACACCGCCTCACTCCGTAATAATCTCCATCAGTCGGTCCATTTGTGCTCCTCTCATACGGCGCCGACACGACACCGAGCACACACACACACACACACACACACACACACACACACACACACACACACACACACACACACAAAGATAATAATCATCTCAATATGTGTGTGTGTGTGTGTGTGTGTGTGTGTGTGTGTGTGTGTGTGTGTGTGTGTGTGTGTGTGTGTGTGTGTGTGTGTGTGTGTGTGTAAATAAACATACATGCTTATAAATACATACATAATGTGGATGCTTGGTTACACAAAAAAATATTTCATGTGTTCTATGTGTCATACATATTTATGTACAATAAGAGGAGGGGCAAAATGTACATAATAACACCATGCGTTTACAAGAAAATATTCAATGTTATTGATTCTAAAGACTATACGTATATTTTTTTTATTACATTTTTAAACGTAAAGTGATTATTCACTGTGAGAACATTACGTCGTGTGTTGTGTGAGTCATCAACAATGTTGAATATTTAATTTCCAGGATTATTTCTTATAGTTTTGAAAATAAAAAGAAAGTAATATGGAATATCTGAGGATACTGTCCTTGTTGACTCAAAGCTACCTATACAAATATGCATATGAAAATTTTATTTTTGGGGTTACTGCTAATTCACAGAGAAATGAGGGCCAGGTGCGTGGCCATGGAAAGCTGCAATAAAGAGAGGATAGCATAGTGTATTGAATATACTGACCACAGCCTCTGCTATGAGACTAACAAACTTTCCATAGAACATCACATATCTTTGAAAGTTTCAAATATACTTCACCTTTAAATATACCTCCAGAATGTGTGAGGGAGGAGTGGGGGCGCCCGTGCTAGAGGTGTTGTGAGTACTTAGATGCAATGCACGTGAGTCCGTGTGAACGTGATTCCGTGTTTGTCCGTGCGTGGATATAAATACGTATACCTTCCCAAATGCCACAAAGCAATCTTAAGTGTTTTAAGTACACAAAACATAATAATTAGATGCAACTATTTACTAACTTGCTTTTTCTCCTGAGTCATGCACCTGAGAACCTCGTGGCTATATAAAAAGGCTAATGCATCCGAAGACCAGAAACTGAACTGCGTAGAACCACAACCCCGGGTAATCACACACGACTCACGAACACAAAGCATCTACAACCGGTCACCTGCTTGCGTCCCCAACACACAATCACGTTCCAATCCCCGACGCGCTCTGCCGGGCACCTGTGGGAGCGACGCAAGTATTAGCAACAATCAGGATAGTTACACCGACCATCCTTCCGGCGATGGAAAGGATCCTTCCCACCTGAGGCCTGCCCACACACCTGCCGCAACCAAGGAAAGGTGCAGCACATCCTTCCAGGGACTCAAAGGCGCCCCGGACACCTCACTTCCTTCGGTTGGAATACAAAACATAGGAAGGAGAATAATGACAGACAAAGTGACCCAAACCACAGTGTATGGTTCATCAAAGAGGAGACAGCAGTGCAATGACACACTCTGGCAGTTTCATCATGCAGATTATTCCCCATCAAAGACTCGTACGTTAAGATGAATGCCACGCAACAGGCAGGGCGGCGCGGTGGTCAAGTGAAGGCGGCGCGTTAGCAGGCTGGCTCTCTCTGGGATCATTGGTGGGCATTCCCGGCCTGACATTCCTTCTACCTAATGAGGTGCGTAGATGCATGCACACGCGCGCCCACACACACGTCCAGTACTCTCTCTCTCTCTCTCTCTCTCTCTCTCTCTCTCTCTCTCTCTCTCTCTCTCTCTCTCTCTCTCTCTCTCTCTCTCTCTCTTTCTCTCTCTCTCTCTCTCTCTCTCTCTCTCTGTGTGTGTGTGTGTGTGTGTGTGTGCCTTACCGTGTCTCATATCGTGACTTATGCCTTCCCCGACCCTCCGTGACCCACAATCTTCGCCATCACGCTAAGAGGGCGGAAAGAGACGGTGGGAAAACTCTAACTGCATATTACATTGACGACCTGGACACCGGATGAGCTCAGAACACAAGACGAGGACACACGGCGGACCAGAAACGGTTCCAGAGCCAGAAATTTGACGCGTGCAGCCAAGTGAGCAATATATTCATGCAAGACGAAGTGTGCCTCACCTCCAGAGACGACGGCACGTAAAGTATTGAAGTGTCTCGAGTTGCGATGAGGTACTGGAGACAATCGCCTGAGGGACAGCCATGACACACGACCACTTCCCAGCAAGTAACAAGACACAAGCCCGAGCCTCTCTCTCTCTCTCTCTCTCTCTCTCTCTCTCTTTCTCTCTCTCTCTCTCTCTCTCTCTCTCTCTCTCTCTCTCTCTCTCTCTCTCTCTCTCTCTCTCTCTCTCTCTCTCTCTCTCTCTCTCTCTCTCTCTCACCACACACACACCGGATGAGACACCGTCGTCCAGCGCCACAGTTCTCACACCACAACAAATTACTCCTCGAGAACGACATGCTTGACCACCTCCGGATGCGCCTGCAATCCGGGAAGGGAGAAGGAAGAGACAGAGAGAGAAAAGGAGGAAGAAGAAGAAAAGGACGAGGATGATGATGAGGAGGAAGAGAAGGAGGAGGATGAGGTGGGGCGTGGCGATGAGTGATGGGGATTGTGGTGGTGAATGGTGAGGTTAGTGGATGGGGAGGACGAGAGGAACAGGAAGGACGAAGAGGGCATGGAGGAGGGATAGAAGTAGTAGGACGAGGGAGAAGATGAGAAGGATGAGGACAGGGATGCAAAGCACAAGAAGAACGAAGAGGAGATCTTTTAGAAGAAGAAGAAGAAGAAGAGGAAGAAGAAGAAGAAGAAAAAGAAACTTAAGAAGAACAAGTAAAAAGAAAAAAAAAAGCTAAGGAAGAACAAGGAAAAAAAAAAGGAGGAGAAACAGTAGGAGGAGGAGGAGGAGGAGGAGGAGGAGGAGGAGGAGGAGGAGGAGGGACAGAGAGAGATAAGAAAGACTCTCGTGCTACCTTATCATACTTTTGAATTAAGGAATCTGCAACCTCACTTCTGGCGCCTGGGGGTGAAAGGTGTCGAAGTTATAATGAAATGGAATGCCGTCATCTTCCTGTGTGTTGATGGCAGCGGTCAATTCTCTTATTTCTACACTTGAACAATTTCCCTTCTTTCATAGCATGTCTCCATTAGTGTATCCTTATTCGTATAGTCGTTATTTGATGGAATGCAGAATAGCGTAAAGAACTTCTACAGTATTTCCTTCTCTTTCTTTAATTACTTTTTTCTTATTAATATTTATAAGTCTCATTACTAAAAGCCACACACACTACCCGCTTAACAATAACTCCTACATAAACTGCTTTACTTTTCCTTTTACTACTTCTTTCCTGTCAATAATTATTTTCTCTCTTTCCTCCCGCTGCTCTTATCTCTCACTTCCTCTCGGTGTATATTCTTAAGAGCTCTGTCAGTCTTGTTTATTTGGAAAACTTGAGGGGCGCGACAGAAAGTGGGTCAGCAGGACCACGTTGTTCCTGGAGGAGGGGCTGGGATGGGGACGAGAGGGTCGTGGGGCAGGGACGCTGTCAACACGTAGGCCCTTCAAAAAATGAGGCAGGAAAGCTACTCACTGTGACAGCTTCATCCCACGGCAGGAGAACACACCGCAATACTAAAGGTTCATGAGTTTCTGACGTGTTCCTTACTCCTGTTTGCTCTGCCGGTGTGGTTTTGCGCGTTATTCCTCTCACTTACCTCCCTGTCTAGCTTGATCAAGGTAAAAAACGCTGCAGGAAGAGCTTGTGGTTTGCGCGTGGTGAGATCTTGAGAGTAACGTCGCCTGGAGGTTTGCTTGCAGCGTGCCTGAGTTTTTACACGGGAGGAGCGAGATGAGTGAAGAAAATGAGGAAGTGCCTTTGTTATGAAGAGAACTATCAATGTCGATGATGATAATGATGATACCGATTATGATGATCACAAGAACATCTAATTATGACGAGATGATTATTACAAATTAAAGAAAAAATAATAACAATTTGTTTAGAAGACAGGCACTGCAGCAACTGTCTAGACACTAAAGCGAGGAGCAGGCCAGGCGAGGAGACGCACCGAACAGAAAAGCATTCCTCTCGGCTGGCTAGTGATGTATGTTTTCTTGACTTTTTGTCCCTGTCTCTGTTAGCATCTTAGACTCATGGAGGAAAGTGATGATAGTGCTTAGGGTCTCTCTCTCTCTCTCTCTCTCTCTCTCTCTCTCTCTCTCTCTCTCTCTCTCTCTCTCTCTCTCTCTCTCTCTCTCTCTCTCCTCTCTCTCTCTCTCTCTCTCTCTCTCTCTCTCTCTCTCTCTCTCAAACACACACACACACACACACACACACACACACACACACACACACACACACACACTGGTATATATATATATATATATATATATTTTTATTACTACATTACTGACTTCGTTTTTAAAAGAAGAAAAGAAAAGATATAAGCTGGAATCCCGAGTAATTTTGTGGCTTCCTCCATCCCTTGAACTACATGTACTGTGCTTCATTATTTATTTCTATGACGTACTCCTGCATTCTATTAGTAAACTGACAGATTACTCAAAATATGGAGGTGAAGTGGTAGGCCGCTGCTTCTTCATTTAAAAAAGAACCGTTATATATATATGTAAAATAGTCGTTTGAGTTCTTTGGCGTACGGTATAAATAAAAAAAAAATTCACTTTTTTGAAAAAAATTAAAACACGTAGAAAACACGTTTTTTCGATCGATATATATATATATATATATATATATATATATATATATATATATATATATATATATATATATATATATATATATATATATATATATATATATATATATATATATATCATATATAAATATTCTCCTTCTGCATTTCATAATGTAATCATCTGTAAGCTTTGATAAAAAAAAAAAAATTTATCGGAAAAATTTTTTCCAATTTTTTTTACAGTACCTGCGTTACAAATTTTGAAAAAAAAAAAACTGTATTTAAAGAATTTTCACATAACAATTCTGATATGTTGGTTACTTAATGCTTAACTTCTACTATTTCTGTCTCGTGCTAGTGGTATAAGAATATAATGTTTTTTTTGTTTTTTTTTTTCGAGCGAGCAGTTACTCTTGGTTTTCACAGTAAAGCTTCATGTGGCGGTTAATCCAAAATCATGAAGCAACATACGATAATCTTTCCGCACCAGCAGAGATTCCATAAAAAGTGGTATGTGGTCAAAAAAGTTAAGCAAGAAAATAATAAGACTTCATGAAGGCGTCGGGAAACCATTTATGCAGTCTGAATTAATCGATCTTAAAAACATGTTCACAATAAAAAATAAAAAAAAATAGAATAATAAAAGTAAATTAAGAAGATATATTGGAACAAACACTGAAAATATAACTTACAATAATAATGATGATGATGATAATAATAATAATAATAATAATAATAATAATAATAATAATAATAATAATAATAATAATAATAATAATAATAATAATAATAATATTAACAATAATAACAGCAATAACAACAACTATAACAACAACAACAACAACAACAACAACAACAACAACAATAACAATAATAATAATAATTGTAATGATAATAATAATAATAATAATAATAATAATAATAATAATAATAATAATAATAATAATAATAATAATAATAATAATACAAATAATGATAAAATAATAACAACAACAACAACAACAACAACAACAACAACAACAACAACAACAACAACAACAACAACAACAACAACAACATCAACAGCAGCAGCAGCAATAAGAACAACACAACTATAAATACCGCAAATTCCAGCTAATTTCATTACACCAACATCATGACGCTATGAACATGATCATCTTACACACCAAGAATATAACATTACCGTCAGTACTACACGCAGATTGTTGCTTAAGCTTTAGTGAAGCGCGGTAGCAGAGGTCACTTGCTGCGGTTGGTAGGTCATGTGAAATTACCAAGGTCAAGCACACTGATATAAGTTCCAACATTTTGGCCAATTTCCTTCTTTTCTCTTTGGTAAATATTGCACGACCTTTGGCGATCAAGTTACACAGATGACAGACAAGAAGAGATTGTTGCAATTTTGGACTAATGCTGCGTGAGTCTTCCACACTTACCAGCCACTTCACAAGCTTTATTAGAGGGTTCTTGCACTGATTGCTTCCATGCTTTCCATTTATCATAATACTCGTGAAGATTGTGACGCACGAATTTTTAGTCTTAAGGTAATCGTGCTGGCATATGTTTATTGATCAGGAAAGAATGCACCAAATAATCAATTGTACCGCGTTGATGTAGTTGAGGGAATTCGTGATGTGGGAGGCATGGCGTGTGAGAAAGCATCGCATCATTTTAATGACCAAATGAAAGCACTCTGAGTTTCATCTCGCTGTCTTACGCTAATTTTTTTTATTTTAGTTCGTGTTTTGCTCTTTTCCTCTCTAACAATGTCTGCGGAGCAAAGTCCGTCGCTGTGGTTTTGCTCCTGCTCGCCTCCCGTGACAGTCGTCTGTTTGCAACAATTCGAATCATCAAGACGCTCCGAGGCCGGAATGACCACAGGTTTAAAACGCAGTGAACCAAGAATGAACGAATTAAATTTCACCTCCAGAGTCGATGTCTGAGCTGAAGAAAGTCCTCACGGCAGGAGTGTTAAGGACCAAAATACCAAGAAAGAACAACTGGCCGACGTCCAAGCGATGACTTGCGGCTAGCAATGCACTCGAACTCTGCGGTTCTTCACTACAGGAATTGGGTCATCAGCGAGCCAGGACTCTCCCATGTGGTCGCCTCGTCCCATGTAACATCCGGTGGCAGGCAGGTCCTGAGGCGCCGGCGTGCTGCAAGGCTAGCGCTGAGGGCCGGCGAGTTCCGGCCACCACCTGTCTTACCGGCGCTGACTGCACGTGCACACACACACACACACACACACACACATACACAGGTTTCAAACTTTCCGGCAGGCTTGCATATAATAGTGTAAGGATAAACAGTTACCCGAAGGGATCGAAGATGAATGGCAAGTTAGGTAAATAGATAATAGATTGTGACATGTTTTGCTACGGTATTTCTAAGGCCGAGGGACTGGCCAGTCCATCAGTTTGTTTGCTGGTCAGCTGAGACTGTGTACAAGAAGGGGGAAAGGAAGGAGAAGGAGAGGGGAGGAAGGGCGGGGCTAGAAAGGACCGAGGGAGGAAGAACCGGCTGGTTTAGTGGCAGACTCGTCCTGCTGGTGATCGTCCTGGCCTTGGGAAGTCCACGCATGAATGAACGTCGAGTCGTCGTCGGAAGAAGATATGAATGAAATGGCGAAGGTGTTTTGCGTGAGAAGGCGTGGCCAGGAGAAAGGAAGAGCCAATGAGACGCCGCTGCTCTTCCGGACACGCAGTACAGCACAGTCAGACACGCCCACAAGCAACGCGTCACAGCTTCATAACACAAGCAGCAGCAACACGCGTCACGGACAACAAGATACACACACTCTTCTGATATTGTATAAGATTACATAAATTACCTATGATTAACTTAAATATATTTTCGACACGATACAAATATTCTGTGCGGCTGAAAACGTGCAGAGAGTATTTATAAGTCAACGGGAAATATCTAAAGATTTAAGTAGACAGTATTGATATTTTCTCTTGATAAGAAAAACATAACATAAAATCGATAAGCAAACATAACATTTTCTTTTCGGAGCTCAGCAGTTTCAAAGGAAAAATTGTCAAGTGTTCGTTTCCAGAAGCGTGCAATGTGTGCGGCTCGAAAGAACACCAACAACTCTTCCCCCTTCACACTACCGGTGCATTCTGCCGTCTCACCAATACTCACTCAGTTCTCCAGACACAGTCACCGCCGCCACACACTCACCCTGCAAGATGAGAAAGAAAACACTGATATATACATGAAATATTAAGTCACTTTAGAAATACAGTGCATACATATCGGTCATTTAGTTTTCTTCATATTTAAACCAGTGTTCTTACAAGAATACTTATGAATTTTATGCCTCACAGCTTTGAAGAAAAAGTGTATTTTGGCAACAACAGAAGAAAAAATGCTTCTAAAACAGATAAATCACACTGTAACCGCATCACTTGCAGACATTGCAAAAAATAAATTGAATTTCCACTCGATCATTCCCTTTTTTTGTTGGATAAGCCACAAATAAAAGGGTCGATACATCATTTTCCAATTTCTTTACGTAATGCTGAGCCTCATCCTGTTCTTTCTTGCCTGTACTTCTTTCCCTATGGTAATCTCCGTCGTTGCTTCCTCCGTAGAACCTTCTCACCTTCTGACATTTAGAAGGACGGAAGGAGGCTTTGTGAGGCGCTCGGGAGTCCTACAATTGTCCATATCCGACGGCGCCTTACCGTCGGCCGTGGAAGGTGAGGAGGAACAAGGAAGGTTCTTTCACCTACTTCCTTCCCATATTTTTTTTTCTCACCAATCACTAAAAGACATTTAGACTCAAGAACCAACAGTGTAATAATACACATTCAGTGCTTCACTCTAGCTAAAGATGTAGTGACATTATATACATGTTCATCTTTTTCGTCATTTAAAGGTACAAGAAATACCAAAGGACAAGAAATGAACATATTTTACAGTCAAACTAAAGTTCCCGCTCAACCAAACAGATATAAAACGAGAGACTCTAGGAAGAAAAACAGGAAGAACTTAAAACTTTTCACAAGGAAGCCACTCTATATGTGTGTCGCCTTTGTGGCCTAGTAACCCGCATAGACACAAATGAAAAAATCGTTTAGCTGGTAAGGGAAATGTTAAATGCCCATTGATGGCAGGAAACTAAACATTCCTTCTGCCCACACCTTATTGGTCACGTGTGTTAATATCCTGAAGTGGTGGAGTCACTCATCCCTGAGGCGACACCAGCACAACACCTTGCCAGCAGAGGCCTGTTGAGGGATGCAGCACACACACACACACACACACACACACACACACACACACAAGCAAATTAATAAATACAAACAACCCCCCCACACACACAAACAAACGCGGACACCTCTCTCTCTCTCTCTCTCTCTCTCTCTCTCTCTCTCTCTCTCTCTCTCTCTCTCTCTCTCTCTCTCTCTCTCTCTCTCTCTCTCTCTCTCTCTCTCTCTCTCTCTCTCTCTCTCTCTCTCACATACACACACACACACACACACACACACACACACACACACACACACACACACAGGCACACAACCACACAGACACACGGACGCGGGCGGAGTGTCCGTCACGGCTCGGTGGTGCCTCCTGATGGCCCTCACCTTGACCCTCCCGCCACCACCCGCCGCCTCCGTCGCCGGCACGGTCATCGCCCGAGAACATGTGCGAGTATATAGGAAAAGGGATGTCGTCTCACCAGGCTGAACTCTCAGAGATATCAAATGTTCAGGTTTTATGAGTTTTTTGCCTCCTTTTTGATTGCAGCACTTTAAATTGTCTATGAACCTGAGTATTTGAGTTGGTTTTGGTTTTCACGTAACTTTTCGTCCACATTTAAATGTTCATTATAGAATCCGTCGTAAAATAAGGACGACACCTTGGTATAGTTATGGTCAGCAGCACAGGAAGACCGGCGCTGCACACTCAGCACAACGTCATGCATCATGTTTCTCAGGCAGAAAATGTGCCTCATCCTGGCGACCCTGCAGCCCCGGAGGTGCTTGGCCATTCTAGACACGCCACCACCAACTCCAGACACGACGTGGCAACTCCTTTCGGAGGAAAAATACAAGTAAATGCAAATCTACAGAAAGACTGGACTTAAAACCTTTTCCATACATACAAGATAAAGCTGATTTCTGATTAGCTTAAGTATTGATCCCACAATACCGAAACCATAATAATACCAAAAGTGTAATTCTGATGTCATCAAGTTAAAGCATACATTTAAAGCTGCGTGCAAGAAAAAGAAAAAAAAAAACATTCTTGATCTTAAATAAAAAGAAGTTTTGCCCTCAGCACTCAGACAGGTGTGCTGCCTGTGTGTGCCTGTGAGCCAAACACTGTCGACAGTATTTTAAGTTACTTCAAAGAAATGTAATAAGTGTTCTGAGAAGATTGTGTGAGGACAAATTTCGACAAAAACTTCAGCTTGAAGTAAAAGTATGTTTCAGGAAAAAGAAAAGATAAAAAAAAAAATCAGGATCAGTTAGGAGTGACTCCTAGGACAGGTTTACATTTCAAATGAAAAATATCTGAAAATTTAGCAAAAAACACATCAGCGTAAGAAAGTCAACCAAGTGGATCTTGTGCTCACCTTTCTATAGGATTTATGGATTCATCTAATTAACCTCTTACACATTCTGTTGAGGTTATCTTTGTGCAGAAAATCCCTAAAAACTATGGATATAAGGAAAATATCCCAGTAACATGAGTCACACCTTACTGCATGGCTATCTAATGAAGGATGGGAGAACCGTAGATTTCACTGAGCCCGTTCTGCTATGAACAACATAACTTCATTATGAGCGTCATTCCACTCTCCTAAGAAGAGGACTATTTTCTGTACTAGTGTTATTGCTTCAGTTACTAATTATTTTCCTTTTGGTGAATATACAGGCTAGTATAATAAAGAAAAAAATATTCCAGTGCTACTCATCCTCCAGCACGGCACACGTCGGTATGATGCATAATAATTGTTAATCATCTCCTTTGATATACAACGGCGCCACTCTCGGTCCTTCAAAGGTCAGTCACGTCCTGGGGTCGCTTAGTGGCGAAAACTCTCAGTGAAAACTACGAGGTCACAAAAAATACAATTAACAATCCTCTCAGTAAAAAGGAAAGCTATGGAGGAAATGAGTGTTGTCAGCGGCGGGTGTCTTTCAAGGTAATGACGAGACTTGATCCCAGTGATTAGCGAGGATATGAGGGAGAGAAAGAGGAACTATAATGAGCCTCGAGCCAAAAATCCAGACAAATAAAGACGCAAAAATACTGAAAACCACAGGCATAAAAAATAATCCTAAACATGATACAGGAGAGGGCGTGAAAAATATGAAGGTGAAATACAGAAAAGGTGTGAAAAATACAAAGGGGTTTTGGGCAGACGGTAATGACAACCATGAGGAGTCAGAGGGGCGTGAAGAGACAGGCGGTGGCGACACAAAGGTATGAAGGGCGGTGGGTGTTGTTGAGCAGCGCAGCAGTGGCGAGGAAAACACAGCAGCCTGGCGAGGGAGGGAAGCAGGGCGTCAGGAAACTGGCGGCCACGTGGGAATGTTGTGCACCCGCGGTAATGGAGGCGGACCGGGGGAGGCAACGAAGCGTGGCTCTCCTCAACTCCTTTTCCTTTTCCACCAAAACCACTATAACCTCCTCCTCTTCCTCCTCCTCCTCCTCCTTCACTTCCTCCTCTCCAAAACTCCTCCTCCTCCTCCTCCTCTCAAAATCCCCTCTTCCTCCTGTGTGTTGCCAGGCCGAGACAGTCCGTCACTGCTCATCACGTTGCACTGTGTTGTTCCCGTGTCCATGAGTACTGAGGCGCCATAAAGTGCGTCACTGCAAGGCCTAGTACGTCACGCTCTTGCCAAGGTTATGTCGTTAGCGATGCACACAGCAGCATGAAGTACCGATACGCAGCATACTGAGACACACCGCCGCGACACAACGGAACCGCAATGTTGTGGCGTGATATATATAATGATTTCAACACGAGTTTTGTGAGTGTGTTGTAGAAAGAAAAATCACAACAAAGTAATACAGTACGTATGTCACTGCACTGACCATAGACACAACACACACACACAGACACACACACTATTATTATTATTATTATTATTATTTGTATTAGCATTATTTTTTGTATTCTAGTCGCCATTTTCGTACCTTCCTAGAATCTTAAAATGTATTTTTTTAGCTTAACACTGTAATATCTTAAACATATTATTATCATTATTATTATCATTATTTTTTTAACACACACACACACACACACACACACACACACACACACACACACACACACACACACACGGTGTCATAATTTACCAACACGAGACAGAAACTACAAATATAAAACGCGACTAATATTAAAATTGCACGATGCTTTCCACAAAGAAGCAAACATAATCCACATGCAACCTGGACAACACTCAAAAGATGAAGAGAAACATGTCACATATAAATCTACAACAATATATATCCACTCTCGATGAAGTTTTCCTTGGACACAAAGAAGCAACCCCGATAACCTTTAAAGAACACAGACAACGTGAGCCAAAACAAACTTATTACTCGATCCTCAGTGAATGGGTAATAACTGGAAATCGATCACGTACATAATAATCATCTGTCATTAGAACATATTTATAATACGACTAGAGAAAAGAGAGAGAGAGAAAAAAAAAAAACACAAGATAGACAAAATTAAATAATTAAATCAAACTTCCGTGAATATTGAATAATTCCAATAATAATTCCACATCAATCATATACATAATATTCAACCAGCGGAACGTTCAGTAATTAAAGGCAAAAACATAATATAACGAAACATTGATAATTTGCTTTTTATCAGTCAGTCACACCACCTCAGGTCTTGGGCGTTGCGACGACCTCCTCACGCAGCACGTAATTCCCATCATCATGCGGCGTGGTTTCGTTACGCTTTAGCAGCTTCGAAGGTTTTATAGAACGAATTACTTAAAGACAAGACACTTTTGTTACTACATTACCGGTAACTCATAAATTATAAAAAAAATAAGTAAATAAACAAATAAAAATAATAAATAAATATATGATAATAATAATAATAATAATAATAATAATAATAATAATAATAATAATAATAATAATAATAATAATAATGCTTTTTCACTCAGGTACACATTATATTATGATCGTTATACGTTCTTCTATGAATATGGCACCCTTCCAACCTTTAATATATTTTACGCTACGTATAAACCACTGTGCTGTTATATTTTTCACTGTTCTGTCTTATGCATATCTCCTATTCGTCCAGAGAAGCGTAATGAAAGAGCACAGAAAGCATTTAAAACTATGTTGCTGTTTATCTTTTATGATTCTTTCTAATAATCTCACAAAGAAATACGACAATTCCACGTCTTTTCAAGTTAAAGCCCAAGTAAAGATCTAATTTGTCCATTTACTTATCTACCTTTTTGTTTTTTTGCTTTCTGTCTTTCACGATAATGATCTGACCATTTTTACGTCCTTCTGGTTACTCCCTCGCCTCTCACGGTTCCTAGACGACGCGAGGACCGTTGAGAAGCCCAGTGCAACCGACTGTCGGCTCTCCTGCAGCAGTTACCAGTGGCAGGGCTTTTTATCGTCTTGTCCGGCTGAGTGGAGACGGCACGCAGATCAGCAAGTTGATGGGAACGATGGCGGGTTTGAGGCGCCCAGGGAGACTCACTGGTCTTGTGGCTTTGAGGGCTAGACAGGGGCAAAGTATGGGAGAAGAAACTGAAAGTGAAGGGAACCGATGCGTGTGTGAATCTGAATAAAGGTGATTTTGTGGATGGATAGCCAGGAATTATGTAAATGCAGGAAATGTTAAAGCTAGGAAGTAAAAATTAACTGAAGTAAATCACTAGCACATCAAGTAAGAGTGGGTGAAAATTTTGTGATTTTGCGGACGAGAACTGAATACAAAAAGAGTAAACCATGAAAAGAACTAGATATGAGAAATCAAAGAATTTCTAAAAAAGATTTCCTTTCTTTTAATTCTGAGGGAGAAACTTTCAATTTAACAGATATCTAATATACTCTCGTGATTCCCTGGACGTGTGCAAAATAAGTCTTATATTAGAGAATGCTTAAGCTTGACCAACTGATCTCTGCCTGTTAGAGCTGCCGTGGGGCCTCGTGGGCTCACCTGAAGACGGTAACGCCTAGAATACCTGTGTCCGTTCACCATCTCGCTCTCGGCCCGTCACATCTGCATGGCCACCCCTCGACGTCTCTCTGTCCTTTAATCCTCTATTATGTGTTTTCTTTGTCATTCACCCTCTCGCCTTTACATTGGTCAGTCCTCGCGTGTACCTGAGACCTTCTTTCCACCTGCCTTGCCTGTCCCTGCCCATGCCCCTTCCATCCATCAGTTCTCCCTACAAACCTTCCTTTTCCTCGCTCTCCCTCCTCTCCGTCCCTCTGCCGTGGGACCCAAGCACTGGTCACTGTCGATGTGAGGACCGATTTCTTTTCTCGCTCTGTCGACTCTCCATGCTGAGGGTAATAACTCGTCTTCGGTAGCAGCATGTGGCACGGGTTCTTTCCTTCCCCTCGCCTGCCATCGTGCATCAGAGAGACAAGCACAGCCATGCGTGTAACTCCTCATCTCCCTCTCTCCTCCCTTTTTCCTTCCTATGTCCAGAGTAAAATAAAAAAAGGCTCATGAAAGATTTTGGTTAATTTTTTTTTTCCTTTGTGAGATTTCTTAAACGCATTGTGTTGCTTATTGTACGTGCTTCGTAATAAATGAACACGTTCTTAAGATACGACTGATTCAGGTATAAGGGAAGCGTGACTTGATTTACTGCTTGCAGGAACTTTCATAAACACCATTTCATATTTCCTGCTCTCAGTTTTCACGCTTCTCTTTTCATTTCGAGAATTTGATGCCGACAGATAAGAAAATATTATTCCTCTGGTTCACATGACCAACTTCAAGTGAAAAATTAACATTTAGACATTTCTATTCAGAATCACATGGCAAAAGTTCCGAGAAGGCCACCTCAGGAGACATCTGGCGGGGAGGGGGAGGGGCATGAACTGGGTAATAAGGGATCATTGCAGACTAGCATAGGGCACCGGACCCCTGTATTAACTACCCATAGTTTAACGACCGCCGAGTAATTGTGGGTTCCCAAGGCTGAAGGGGCCTGACAGGATAGGGAAGGTAAGGGTTCTGATGTTGTAAGCGTGACGCAAAGGAGCGTGTTGCGAGGGTATTTCAGGGACTACACGCAGATCTAAGAGGTTCTGTAGAAAGGCTGGAATACTTGCACAACTTAGAAATCCAGAAGGTTTTTATCTGATGAAGGAAAGTTCTGGCTGACATATAACACTTCACTGGCGGCTCTTAGATTGAAGAGTTAAACTGAATTACATAACACTAATACGCCTAACCCTGTACTCTCACATCTTGCAAGCTTGTATGAATTTCTAAAACAGACCGCAAAAGAACTCACCATGTGGCCCATATAAGTGACTCGTTCCCTGACCTAAATAGTGTACCCTGGAGACCTTCTGACTCTGCAGTTGACCCCCGGGGCCTGGCCTTACTCCGTACTTTTACACCTGCCTGCTGGCCTCGACCCCGCCTCCCTCCCACGCCGCCCTCATCATAACCATGCTTACCATTCCTTCATTAATTTCCCGCAGGACAGTCAGTACAAGCTTAGATATCACCAGTGCTGCCATGTTACATTGCACGTCATCTAAATATTCTCTCAGATCCAACGGTCACCTCAAAAGATCATTCACTTAACTAAAAAAAAGCTTTGTGTGTTTCTTTATCATCATATTCATGAATTCGATTACAAACCATATAATTTTCTGCCCTCAGTTTCCTCAGTCACGGGCCTTCGTACGCCACCTGTCAGGCAGATGGGGCGGGAAGGTCCTCAACCCTGGCCAGAGCCATATGTGTCGTGTCCTTGCCGGCTGCAGGTTTCCCAGGATGGGTCTGTGCAACAGGAAGGCAGCCAGGACTGTTCCGCTCCACGTCACACAGTAAACACGTTGGGGAAACTTCGCGGCCGCAGACTTGCTTGATTGCTTCCTTGCCTCCCGCTTGCAGGGCCCGGTAGTCATCGTATCCCCGTGCCATCAGGGGCTTTAAGGATGCACTTAGTGGTGCTGCAACGCCTCAGCAATTCCCGCAGCTTCCAAAATATTGTCTGTCTGAAGGACAAATGCTTCAGACAGTGAAGACGACACTAACATCCTGCATCAAAGTCACCAGTGACCGCCAGGACGGCAGGTGCTTTACCCTTCCGTATTGGGAGGACACTGCACTTCCAGAATGAAAAGGGCTATGTAGAAAAAAATTATATAGGTGATCCTGTATCCGAAGGGAAACAACCGTCACTCTAATGATCGAGAATCATCAAACACAAGAATAGCAGAGGTACACGTGAATGAAAAAAGAAAAAAAAATAAGGGAAGGCGAGCAGCCAAGCGGACTTCCGATGGGTGGTTTCCTCTCCTTGACCTCCTGGCCTGACCCCGGCGGTGGGTCACGCGTAGTACCACTGTTCAAGGGGGACTCCGCCCTTCCTTCGTTTTCTGTTACACCTGAGTTCCTCCCACCCTCCCTGCCGCTGTTTCAAGGTGATTTTTATCTTTAGGAAACATGTGAAAACTTCGCTATTTTTCCTGACCAACTGACCCAGCAGGAGAAGTACTCGATGTCAGTGCAAGACATCATGGAGTAAACAAAAAATACCAAGAAAAACACTTCCGCTTGGCAAGGAACAGAGAGGTGAGCGACCCGAGGCTGCAATGCCCTGGCGTGCGTTGCTGCAAACACATCAAGGAAGACAAGGCGCCCAACAGAGCGGAAAATTCATACATTGACTCATTACATACAGTTTCCTCTCTCCGTGACCTGTGTATATAGGTATTCACCAGGTTGCTGGTTCGTTGTACACCGGATTTGACTTTGTTTTGGGCTGCCTTCCCATCCACTTTTGTCTAGTTTATTTATTTATTTTTTTAAGGCATGGATGTTTTGTTGTTGTTGTTGTTGTTGTTGTTGTTGTTGTTGTTGTTGTTGTTGTTGTTTCGCATCATCTAGTACTCTTACCACAATATGATGACAAGGGTGATGATAGTAAAATGGTAATGATGATAAGAGTAATAATGATGATGATGATGATAATAACAGTAATGATAAAAATGATAAGAGTAATAATGATGATGATGATAATAACAGTAATGATAATAATGATAGTAGTAGTAGTAATAATAAAATGAAATAACGATATCATCATCATCATGAACAACAGCAAAAACAATAATAGTAACAAGAAAGCAAAACGAAAAAAGCAACAATAACAACAACAACAACAACATCAACAACAACAACAACAACAACAACAACAAAAATGCTAATAAAACTGGCAATAAAACTGGCAATAAAACATTGAGAGAGAGAGAGAGAGAGAGAGAGAGAGAGAGAGAGAGAG
>NC_087166.1:4472500-4487500 GCF_035594125.1 Scylla paramamosain
ATTCCTCGAACTCCGTCTCTAAAAGATATAGCGATTAGTTACTGATCTCAAGAGTTGTTGTTGTTGTTGTTGTTGTTGTTGTTGTTGTTGTTGTTGTTATTGTTGCTGTTGTTGTTGTTTTATTGTTGTTCTTCTTGTCGTAAGTATGTCGTCCTTAATAAACAATATTATATGACACGCACAATAAAACCAAATGACACGATGGTAAACATATCAACAGCAAAATATTTTATATTTTTCACGAATAATCAACTGCACACACACACACACACACACACACACACACACACACACACACACACACACACACACACACACACACACACACACACACACACACACACACACACACACACACACATAATATACAGCAGATAATGACAAATTATGAAAGTAAATGAGAGCAAAAACTTATTCATCATCCATTACCTTTATTAAACAAGGCGAATCACGAGTAACTGCCAAGAAAGGTATTTCAGTAATGACCACTAACGCTAATAGTCTGAGTCATTACCGATATTCCAAACACGTAAGCAGAAGAGGTAGAGGAGGTACTGGAGAGAGAGAGAGGAGAGGAGAGAGAGAGAGAGAGAGAGGAGAGAGAGAAGAGGAGAGAGAGAGAGAGGAGAGAGAGAGAGAGAGAGAGAGAGAGAGAGAGGAGAGAGAGGAGAGAGAGAGGAGAGAGAGAGAGAACCAGACAGACAGAGAGACAGGTAGACAGACAGAAAGAAAGATTGATTGACTGTAATTAGACGCTGAAAGTCATGTGGCGCCAGCGAGAGGAGAGAGAGAGAGAGAGAGAGAGAGAGAGAGAGAGAGAGAGAGAGAGAGAGAGAGAGAGAGAGAGAGAAGAGAGAGAGAAGAGAGAGAGAGAAGAGACATTTGCCGGAAGAAGTTACACCTGGCAGGTCAACACTCTCATGAAGATACACTACGACATTACAACACCTGCCCAACTCTCTCTCTCTCTCTCTTCCTCTCTCTCTCTCTCTCTCTCTCTCTCTCTCTCTCTCTCGCACGATAATAACTTTTACCCTCGCAGACATCCATAAAACTTTTAAACTCGTGAGAACCTTTACAATTTGAGTCACATCGTATAGGGGGATGAGGATCTAGTGTGTGTGTGTGTGTGTGTGTGTGGTGTGTGTGTGTGTGTGTGTGTGTGTGTGTGTGTGTGGAGGGAAGGGGGTTTACCTTTAATGTATATATGGCTTTTTTCCGCTCCTTTTTCTCTCGGGTCAGTAAATGTTTAAATTATATGTTCGTTCTTGTTCTTTGCAAACAATCGTGAAGAGTTTGTTTCGTCAGTTTTTTTTTTCCTTTTTGTCATTCCTTGTTTTTTTACTATATAAATATCTACCCTGTTCATTTACTTTCTTTACAACGTTCTCTCTCTCTCTCTCTCTCTCTCTCTCTCTCTCTCTCTCTCTCTCTCTCTCTCTCTCTCTCTCTCTCTCTCTCTCTCTCTCTCTCTCTCTCACACACACACACAAAAAAAACATGGCTTCATCTCTATCTCAATATTACATCAGCTTCCTCCTTTCCTTGTGCTCTTCCTTTGTCTTTCCTCTCCTACAACTAACTATTCAACTCATTTGCTCCTGTTGCTCCTCTCTTTGCCGCCCCTGTCGCTCCTCCCTCGTCATAACCACTCGGTGACAGACATACCAACGGACCCCATCCAGTTTAGAGCACGTGGGTTGAGTTATCACATGTTGTTCTTAAATTTACTGGTGTGTCTTACGAGCTGTTGGCCTCCTGCTTCCTTCCTCTGCCGCCCTCCGTCCCCCCACTCCCCTCTGCCCTTCTGCGCACTAATCCTCTACACAGTGTCTCTCTCTCTCTCTCTCTCTCTCTCTCTCTCTCTCTCTCTCTCTCTCTCTCTCTCTCTCTCTCTCTCTCTCTCTCTCATGATCAAGCATTCTACTCTAATATTTATCTGGCTTTTCAACACACCTTGCTGCATCTCTTGAAGTCACGCCATTCTCACGCACGCAACAGTACTCAAGTTGGCGATTATTGAACGTGCTGACATCAAGACTTTTTGTTTCATTTTATTTATTCTTTCTTGCTCGAGCTTATTGTGAGAGCGTTCATGTTCGTATTATAGTGACTGGCATTTTTTTTTTCTGTGATTAATTAGATATTTTTATATTATTAATTAAACTGCTCATCACCATTCGTTCCATCATTGTATAGTTATTAAAAGGAATGTTTAAATGAGTGTAATATATACATACATTTAGATATTAGAGAAATCATACAGATAAACTATTAACAATTCTGAAATAGTACTAAGAACAGTAGCAATAAATAGGGAAAAATAACAAATACATTTCCTGTGAAAGTAGAAAGAGATGTACGTACACGAATTTCACCCGTACACACACGCACACACACATACAAACACACACACACACACACACACACACACACACACACACACACACACACACACACACACACACACACACACACACACACACACACACACGAAATGACCGTCAATTTGCTAACCTCCAGCAACTTTTGACACAACCGCAAGGCCCGCGTTGCGAGGAGGGGCCGGCAAAGGGCCACACCTCACACAAATGTCAGGCGGCCTCCCCGGCACCACAAATTGTTCGCAATCACCTGTGCAATTAGTTACCTATAGAAATATGTAACCGCGAACCGATGACCCCGCTTGCAAAGTTACTATTAAGAGTAACCAAAATTTCTGGTCATTTAGTGTGTTCGCTCGAAGGTCAGCGTTGTTGTGCAGTCGTAAAAATGGCACGAGAGAGTAAAGTTTCCCTATTAACTATAATGGCAGGCTCAGCTGCATATGTAAACTAAGGAGCGTGGAATTAGATGCAGTGTAGGAGGAGGAGGGAGGGAGAGGAAGATGAGGAGGAAGAGGAGGACGACAAAACACCAATTTATTTCACCTAAAGTACAAAAAAAAAAAATCTATGTTATTGCCTAGTAATAAACACGTGGCATCCTTATCGTCTTTTAGACTTAAAGGTGTACTAAGTTAATTAACAAAGTTTTTTTATTTCCTCACATCTGCAAGTGTTAGTCCTTTACACTTGCAGATGTGATACTTAAAATGTACCTTTTAGTATTTGTATTTACCACTAATTAATGTAATGATAAATACAAATAAGAAACAGCAAATAGTACCATCCAATTTTCACTATTTTTTCATTGGCCAAACAACAGGAAGAAGAAACATTACTATTAGCTTGGTGTGATGAGTTTTTTTTTTTTTTAAGTGCTTCTCCTCTCGAGGCTCCAATGGCACGATCAATTAATAGATCACTCTATAATTAATTAGGGCAATTTCCTTTGTCCTAAGTTTGCACGTCACAGTTGACCTTTTCAGTGCGCGTTACTCTCTCTCTCTCTCTCTCTCTCTCTCTCTCTCTCTCTCTCTCTCTCTCTCTCTCTCTCTCTCTCTCTCTCTCTCTCTCTCTCATTAGAGTTAACTGAACTACTGTAACTAATGTAAAAAAAAAAACTGCGAAGGAGGGTTTCGAATATTGCACACTCATCATTACTCCCACGGGAAAATATACATTTGTGGACCAATAAATTCTGGAATACCGTCTACTTTTGCAGAGACACATACACATACACTCCACCTGCCCCTTCTCGCTCCCTCCTCTCTCTCTCTCTCTCTCTCTCTCTCTCTCTCTCTCTCTCTCTCTCTCTCTCTCTCTCTCTCTCTCTCTCTGTTCTCGGAAAAAAATAATCTCCCTAAACAAAATGTAAAAAAGACTGAGTTGCAACTGAAAAAAATAAATAATAATAACTGGTTTCAGGGAGGGTTAGATATTGACAAAGGTGACACTGATGCAACAAACTCTACCATGGAAAACGGTGATAAAGAAACCAGTACGACAATGAAAGATAAAAAGACACTCACAAAGAGTAAATGTTTAAAAGTTACACAGGAATATACAGAGATGAAATAAATAACAAAAATGAGAGTAAAGGCAATGTAACCAAGATTATGGAACTATAAATAAACGTAATGAGAAAAGGCAACGAAAAAGAAGAAGCGAAAGAAGAATGTGTATGATATTAGAAGAAAAAAATAGGTAAAGGAGAGACTAACAAATATACAGATGAACTAATAAAAGAGGCGCACTGCAAAGAATATCGGTCAAAATATTAATGATAATGAGAAATATAAAAAATACATGAACTATATAACGTATGTGGAAAAGGTTCAATGTCTTTTATCAGGAACTATATAATGATGCTTCCGTCATCGTGAAATTTATGACAATAGCATCACGTACTTGACAGAATATGTATATATATATTTTTTTCTTTTTTTCTTTATCTTTTTTATCAACTGTCTGACATCCGGACTTGCACGTGGCATCTTCTTCACATTCCTTTTTTTTTTCTCGGTGTTAGATAAAGACAATTGATAGTTTCTCTCTCTCTCTCTCTCTCTCTCTCTCTCTCTCTCTCTCTCTCTCTCTCTCTCTCTCTCTCTCTCTCTCTCTCTCTCTCTCTCTCTCTCTCTCTCTCTCTCTCTCTCTCTCATTTACAGCACCGCCTTTCCTTATTTTTCACATTTTCTCTCTTCCCGCCATATATTTCTTCTCCCGTCTTTTCTCCATTCGTAAATAACAGAGGGAAGGAGACCACCTGTCAGAGGTCGTGAACCCCTTCTTCCCTTCCTCTCTTGTCCCTCCCGTGTTAGTCCTTATTGCCTCCCTTTCCCTGCTCTCTCCTCTCCCCTCGCCTCCCCCGCCCGCCTCTCCCATTCCTTGGCTCCCTTTCCCCCTGCTCCCCATTTCCCTCCGCCACCTGCTACCCTAGACCTTTCCCCAGCCCCCATTCTGCTTCCCTTTTCCCTTCATTATCATCCACCAGACACAAGACATATACTCGTCACGCCCACTGCTATTCAGGCCTATAGCCATCCCTACTACTTTCCAGGTCCATGTGTATTGCCGCTGATCACCCATGTAATTGACCATCACCAAGAGTCCCAGTTAGACTCTTAAACTTGCCAGCCATTTCCGAAGTATAAGTATTTAATTATTTTTTTTTTTTTTATCTATCTTTGTGCATCTTCCTGTAGTTTTTTTTTTCTTTTTGTTTCGCAGTGATGTAATTCTAAGTTTTCTATACGTTCTATTTTTTTACTTGTTTTACTTCAGCGTCTTCTTTTAGTTTTCCTTCTGGTTCCCCGATTATATAATTTTAACCCTCCTACACGTTCTGTTCTTAACCAACGTAACCTCCTTCAGCGCATCCTGCCCCAGTGGTAAAGTTATTCCGTCATCTACACGCTATATCTTCAGTCCACTTCAGCGTCTCTTCCCCTTTTACCTCTTAGCTTCCCTTTTTGTGTCTCAGTGGTAAAGTTCTCCCACAGTCTTACATGTCCACAGCTCCCCGCCCACTCAAGGTGCTCCCCGCCCTGTCGCCGCGGTGCCTTCACGAGTCATTGGCACCGTGAGGCTCCACTTTCCTGCCATCAGTGCCGCCAGTGTGCTCGAGGTCACGCTGGGCAGGTCTTGTCTCCCAGGGTCCTCTACTCCTGTGCTCCACAAACCCTCGCCTCCTTTACCTCTTCCTGCCCATCTGTGTCAACCCCTCTCACCCCCGCGCCCATAGTTCATGCATTCTCTTCACCAGTCCATCACCTCGTTGTCGTTCTCGTCTTCACCCAGTATTTCATTCCCTCCGTTCCCTTTCGGCCACAAGCTGCTTCTTTCCGTCTCTCATGGTAGCTTCCCTCGTGTAGCTCACTTACTTCCCATTACTGAGTGGAAAGGATGTTCTTTAATGACATTTTTCAAAAGCATGAAATGTGCACACTGCCATTACTCTCAAACTTTCCTTGTGAAATATCTTTCTTAAGCCGTTTACTTTTCTTAACGTTAGGCGAACATGGAGTGTAGGCTACTTAAGCGCAAAAATAAGGTCTTTACAGTGTAATTCAACTTCTCTCTATTTATAAAAATGGCAGTGGTCAGCAGTGAAGGGGAAGTGACTGAGTGTTTTTTAAGTGTGTGTTATTGATGAGTTTCCAGCTGCGTCGCGGTGGTCGCCTCTCTAACAGTTTATGTGAGAGGCTCCCAGAGTTGACACGGAGGCCCTTGAGGGACAGGTGACCCTTGGACGGGTCATGAGTGTCGGCAGGGGTGCCTGAAGAGCCAAGATGACCCTAAATGACCCAAAACATGGGGCAGGGAATTATTCTACTTTTCTTACTCGGAAAATACAAAATATACTTAAATTACTGTTATTTAGGAAATATGTCGTGCACTAACTTTTTGTTCATTAATACACATATGCCAAGTTTCGTATACAAATATAAGGCTGAACGTGTTAAAATCATAAAAACCTTTGTGATAAAATATAACATCTATACACATTTCACGAATACAATAAACTCTCATACACAACAAAAAATAAAATAAAATACAATAAAATGTCTAGAGATTTCACACAAAAAACTTAAATCCCACAACACCTGATTGATGTTTACAGTCAACAAGATTATGGACCTGCATGAACATAATCCCTGCTTTCCGCTACGAGGCCGCGAACGTGACGAGTCTGTATTCTCAATTTCCTCCAGGCTGTCCCCTTTTATCGCCGCGCCGTCACCTTTTATCGCCGAGTGTTGAGCTGAGACTCCCAAAGCCCAGACCACAAGATTCCCACATTTTCACCCCAGAAACTTTATCTATGAGCGAGTGTAAGGGAGAGCGAGGGAGAGAGGCGTAGAGGGAGCCCAGTGAGAGAGGAGAGAGGGAAAGTGAGGACCCAACACCCAAACAATCCCACACACACACAAACACACTTAGACAGGAAAAATACACACACACAATTAAACTTCAACTAATTTCCTGACATGAGAGGTAATTGTATATCTTGATCTGCTTTCCTTTTGCCAAACAGTTCCATTTGCCGCAACAGAAAATGCCCATCACTAAAATAATCCCACAGACTGCAAGAGAATGAAATTAAAACTGAAATAATGAATACAGTATGTGAATTTCTCAGCTTACACACACACACACACACACACACACACACACACACGTCCCTTCCCATGCCACACTTGTCCTGTGATTTCCCAGACCATGAAATTCCCCCACGGCTCAGAGGTGCCACAAATAACATGAGGGTCAGTGCCAGGCAGGTTCCTCCCCTCACCTTCTGTCCCCTCTCCTCGACCACCACTGCGCCCCTACCCCACTCTTCCTCCCCTTCCTCTCCCCTCTTCCTCCGTCCCTTAGACCACCTGCTGATCGCTCCCTCCTCCTCCTCCTCCTCCTCCTCTGCCACCCCATGTCTTCCCCTTCTGGGCACTGGATAGAGATGGAGGGGACAAGGAAGAGGGGAAAAAGAGAAAAGAGAGGGGAGGTGGGGAGGAAACTGTCACTGATCCTTCCATTGCTCCCCTCCCCACCCCCACACACTCTTGACCCTGTTCTCTTCGGCCTCTTCAGGGAATGAGAGAGAAGGAAGGAGAGGGGGGGAGGGTGAGGGAGAGGGAGAGGGAGATGAGACAAGGGGTCAGCCAACACTCTTATACACTTTTTTTTGTTTTTCCACAAACTCTTCAGTGTTTTGGTCTCTTAAAGCGTAATACGATAGTTATCCTTCTGTTTCTTGGTGGTGCTATTAATCTTTTTTTATTTATGTATTTTATTAAATGTTACTGCATTACTTTTAATATGATTTATTTTCTTATATGTATGTTGCATTTTCTTCTTTTTCATAACTACACCTACTACTACTACTACTACTACTACTACTACTACTACTACTACTACTACTACATTATTATTATTATTATTAATATTAGTAGTAGTAGTAGTAGTAGTAGTAGTAGTAGTAGTAGTAGTAGTAGTAGTAGTAGTAGTAGTAGTAATAGAAGTAATAATAGTGGTGGTGATATTAGCAGCGGCAGTAATCCACGATAGTATGTATGGTAGCAGCAACAGTGGCAGCTGTAAGATTATCAGTAACATTATAAATAGCAGTAACGTGATGGCCCCTGCTATGATCATTATTTGTAAAACATATAGTCTTATTACTTATTCACTTCCTTTAAGATGAAATCGCTTGTAGTGCGTGAGAGACATTGAGATGGGACAGCAGAACAAGAATGAAGAGCTTGGTAGCTGCAGAACGAAACTAAAGGAACAGGTGAGGTAGGAAAAGATAACATGACAATCAGATGACAAGTGATATGGATAAGTGCTGACCTTGAGTGGGAAAGGATGGTGTTGATATTGTATGTGTGTGTGTGTGTGGAGGGGGAGGGGGGGAAGAAAAATTAGTGATATAGAAAACAAGACCCAAAATAAAACTGAAGAATATTAAATGGAAAGTCATAACCGAACAAATATTTCATTACAAAGACAGAAAAGAAAGAAGAACATTCATGAAGAAAAGTCCAGTATATAAAAAATTCGATGGGGAAGTACGATAACAAATCTTAGAGCGAAAAAAAAAAAATCCAAACATACCGATAATTAGAATAAGATCCGAAACAAAAGAATGCTTGAGAGGTAGCCAGAGTAAAGTTAGGCGTCAGAGGGGAATGGGAGGGACGCTAGGGGTGAGGCGCAGGTCCAGCGGTGAGGGGAAGGGGAGTGGGAGCAGCGAGGGGTCAGCGTCTGGCTTGCGGTCACTGGTAACCTGACGTCATAACGGACACACTGAGGCCCTAAGTGTTTTGCCTTGACCCACGGGAGGCTGGAGGAAGGGAGCACAGCAGATGAAGACGAGAAATGGAGAGAATTGGGAAATGTAGATGGAGGAAAAGAAAGAGGAGTGGAAGGAGGAGAGGGAAGGAGTAGAGTAGGGGAAGAGTTAAAATGGTGATAAAAATTAGAAATGGGGATGAAGTAGAAGGGGGGGATGGGAAAAGGTACAAGCAGATGGAAAAAGAGTAGAAAATTGAATGAGAACAAGTGAAACTAGAAGGAAAAGAAATAATGGTTAAGAAAGGAGGTAGTGATAATAATATATAATTAATCATAAATAACGTAAGGTTTAGTAAGAAGAAAAGAGAAGAAAACGAAGAAAAAAAAGAAAAAAAACGAGGAAAGTAAATAGGAAATATATATATAAAATCAAATTGGAAATAATAAGAAATAATGTAAATAATGAGAACAGGAAGAAATGAAGTATTATTTTATATTCATAACAAAGTAAACTCTAAAATAATAGCTCACTACTAAAGATATATAAGATTAATGAAACAAATGCATTCCTACTCTACATGGCGTCACGCATTTTGATAACTGACGTGAAGGACAGGCCCCCCGACACTAAGACATGAACAGAACACAGACCAGAGACACGTCCGAGCCACGAACTCGTCCCAGCACCGTGCTAAAGTCACGCTTCTCATAAACCTCGACAGCACTTAAGGTTTATCACGACACGTATAAGCATGCATTGAATAACGTGCAGTTGTAACAATCAGCTCTGTAGTTTATCGTGTTCTCCTTTGATGTCTTTTAAAAAGTATTCATTTGTTCTCTCTGTTGTCGTGTTTTTCTGCTGTTATATTCTGTTCACTGTCTATTATCCGCTCTTTAAGCATGCGTCATACACTAGAAGCAGTCTATACTTAACTGAGCAAGTAATCCTGTTATAAATGAACGGGTATCATGGTATGTATTCCTCTCATGAAATTTCGCCTTCTGAAAAAAAAAAAAAAATTGACTGCCGTAAGATGGAAAAAGAAAAACATTCCCCAAAGTAAAAAAAAAAAAAAAGAATAAATAGATAAAATAAAAAATAAGTAAAGTGAGCGTAGATCAAGTTCATCATTCTGCAGCACTCACTACAACACCATGATAAAAAAAAAAAAAAAAAAAAGTAATATTTCGAGTCACGCGTTTGAGAGGAAGCTGTTGTGACGCAAATGCCACACCTCGACCACTCGCCTTCCTGCACCCTGAATCATTATGCAGAATTAAGAAAGGTTTGATAGCTTGGTATTAAACTACACTGGAGCAGGTTGCGGAAGAGTGAGTTCTCCAGGATATAGGAAGCTGGGTTAGGAAAAAGACGAAACAATAGACTCCACTGACATCTGACAACCTTCAAACCACCTTCCAGCATTTATTAGTATTAGAAACCTTATTTTTCCTGGTGATACAAGGGGAACGCTATACATTACACAGGCGCCTCCCTTACAAGCCTCCACGGTGCTCCCTAAGGGCCTTGCTACCCCTCACGTCTACCTCCTAACCCCGCTAGAACAAAGCAGGTCCTTCCTCGCCCCTGCATAGCGAGTTAGCGAGTTAGCGACCCTTCCTGGCCACTGAGACTCTGAGTGGTAAAGAGCGAATAACTCCTTTCTAATTTACGATGATCTGGTGGCAGTGAATATTCTCTTAAGGGTGGAAATTAGTCAGAAAGGAAACCACAGGCTGAACATAACTTGCTCGGCCTCCCCTCACCTCGGAAACAGGCGGGAGTGATTTACGATGCATTAGTAAACAAGACGATATCAGCGAGGCCCCATCAGCTGTCTCGTTCCTCAACTGAAACTTAATCTATGGTCATTGGCAAAGTCTTAAGGGTTGCCGGTGTGTGTGTGTGTGTGTGTGTGTGTGTCCTTGAAATATGCTCTCTCTCTCTCTCTCTCTCTCTCTCTCTCATCTCTCTCTCTCTCTCTCTCTCTCTCTCTCTCTTCTCTCTCTCTCTCTCTCTCTCTCTCTCTCTCTCTCACCCTCACACACACACACACACACACACACACACACACACACACACACACACACACACACACACACACACACACACACACACGTAACATCTTCCTCCTTCCCTCTCCTTCCGGTAATGCACGAGGGAAGACGGTTCATTGTTAACTCTCTCTCTCTCTCTCTCTCTCTCTCTCTCTCTCTCTCTCTCTCTCTCTCTGGACAGACTATTTCGGTCTCCACTTATTCTTTTCAGTCAGTATGGCGTGGCTGCCTCCATCTGCCTCATAATATTGCATTGTTTCCTATTCATCTACATATACTTCTCAAAGTCTTTTTCCCATATATATTGTGTCAGGCCTCTTCTGTCACTTAGGTTTCCCTTTTGCATCTCGTGCCGCCTCGAGTCCCTTGCGTCCTGGAGGGTCCCTGAGAGAGGCCGAGTCCCATCGTTCCTCCTCCCACGGGGCCGCTGGAGACTCATTGCAAAGGTGAGGCCCCGGAGAGCACCGCCCCTCTGAGCTCTCACCTGCCTTTTTCAGCTGTTTTATTAGCCTCGCATTATTTTCTGTTTTAATATATTAGAAATGAATGGGTGAGTCTGTTTTAGTATAAAGACATTTGGGAGTTTGCGTATTACTAAAAAAAAAAGAGAAGTATGTGATGTTTTCTTTCGCATAAATTCAATTAATCCTACTAACCGTTTAAGTATTTCTAATCAAAATAAAAAAAATCGCCTTTACTATCGTACTTTCCCGCGAGAATGACAATATCCAGTATTCACTCACATCATCCTTTTCTCCAGGCCTAAAAAACAGCTTTTCTGGGTAAAGTAAATCAAATTAGATGGAGAGGAAATGAGAGAAAAACGGAAGTGGGGTAAAGGGAGGCCCTGAGGGATGTCTTTTCAAGAGGAACAGGTGTGGAGGGGCCGCTGACGCCGCTCTTTTGTTTTACTTTTCACACGCTGCTTTGTGACTCAAGGACTCCATGTCGCCCCCAATTTTCGGATGACAAATTTTATTATGCCGGATGAATGAGAAGTACTGAGGAGGACTTTTCCGTTGACCTCCGACTGTGGGGGTGGCCAGTGTGCGCGTTTCTCAAGGCACAGGACTACCGCAGGAACAAAACAGTACTTGAATAGACGTGTACTCAGGAGACGTCTGTTGTTTCCTTCCCCTTTCCTCTCTCTTGCGACCCTCTGATTCTTCCTATGTTCTTACCACGGTCTGATGATTTTTCCTTTTTTTGCTACTACAGTTATTACTTTTCTCCTCCTCACATCCTTGCAGATTTCTTTATTTTATATATTTTTTTTAACCCATTTTTCGCTTTCCCCTCTCTTTCTTCTTTATTTCTTCTCTTCAAATCCTTACTTTATTTGAGTAATTTGTTTTCTCTTGTTACTACCATTGTTACTCTTTTTTTTATTCTTTTATGTGTTTTTTTCTTAATTCTCACCTTTCCTAAATACACTTTTTGCTATTAAGCTTAAAATTTTACATAAACGGTGTACCTATACTTTAACGTAACGTATCTAGTTTCTTCTGCTTCTGACTTCTTTTCAACTCTTAAATCCATTTTTTTTGTTGTGAATTTCCCTAATCGTTTGATATACGCATCATACCACCCCAAGGCGGCCTGAATACTCCACGTCAGAAAGCTAAAATCCACTTTTTGCTGTATTAACTTGAATTTTCCCTAAACGAAGGACTTACATCACACCCTGGCGGCGCGGTCTCGATCTTCCACGCCCTCCTCTTTTCCACGGCCAAAGGAGCCTCGAAAGTTATTTACATCACAAATCACATCTCGCCCAGACGCCTCACATGTATACATCAACACGTGAGGTCCGCCGGCCCAGTGACGCATAACTCCCGGGACTGCCACGACGCTGCCAAGACTCCCTTTCGTGTTCCGATTTTTTCCCTTTCTTCAACTTCGTACCCCGCGTGGCCATCCCAGTCCTGCATTTCCACGTTCAGACAGATGCTTTAAAATCACCCCAAGTTCATTTCCATCCTTTCCCTCTTTAAGGTCCTTCGATATCCAGTGGTGCGCCGTCTCCCTTCCTTCTTCCTTCTCTCCTCTCCCTTCCTTCCTCCCTCCTTCCCTTCGTCAGACAGAGGTGGGTCAGGCGGCGCGTGTAATCCAGCAACCGGTTCTGGAGGGCGGCGAGGAAGGGGCCGCGAGGGGAGCCTTGCAGACGCGTTCACGCTCGTCAGACGGACTTCGAGTGTTGTTTATTTACGTGTCTGCCGTGTTTTTGTTGCGCTCCCTCGACCTGCCCCGACACCACCCAGCGAAGCGCACCACGGACCCCCCAGACTGTGCCTTCTCTCTCTCTCTCTCTCTCGCTCTCTCTCTCTCTCTCTCTCTCTCTCTCTCTCTCTCTCTCTCTCTCTCTCTCTCTCTCTCTCCGTTTTTTCCTCTTCCTACTTTCCTTCTTTTCGTAATCTCCACGTCTTATCTACTTTTTTCTCTTATCTTCTTTTCCTTTCTCTTATTTCCTTTTCTTTTCTTCCTATTCTCTTCACTTCCTCTTCCTTTCATTTATTATGCTTATCCGTCCCTTCATTGCTTTTCTTACACTCTAGTCTCTCTCTCTCTCTCTCTCTCTCTCTCTCTCTCTCTCTCTCTCTCTCTCTCTCTCTCTCTCTCTCTCTCTCTCTCTCTCTCTCTCTCTCTCTCTCTCTTCGTTGCTCCCTCCTGCTGGCCTCTCGTATCTTTAGTTTTCTTTATATTAATCTCGCAGCCCCTCGCGCCGGCCTCTCCCCTTTCGACCTGGGTTTCATTTTTTCTCTTCGTTTCCGCTTCGTTCAGTTTGCCTGTCTGTCTGCGTTTCTGTTCCACTGACCCTCTTTATATAGGTCATTTTAGTACCTGTCTACCCCTCCCTCCCTCCCGCCGCTAGGAATGTATGTATGTATGAATCTTTCGGGTATATTTGTACGTCTCTTCTATTTTTGTAATGTAGGGGACTGTTTATTTATGGTCTTCGAAAAAAGCTACTTTGCATTGTGGGTTTTTTACTGCACTTCCGGATGCTGTGGTGAGGTTAATCTTGTCTTTGTTATTTGGTCGTGAGTCCTTCCGAGAGTCTCTTGTCCGCCGTAATCAGTCTCGCTCATCTCAGGTCTCGTGTGGCTCTTTTTCCTTCGTGGTCTTACTCCATTTTTATTCCTGGGTACGAACGCATTCATCTCGCCGCCGCCCTATGCCCACACTGCATCGAATTCCTTGATTTACCCCGCTGTAACTCCACTTTTATAGCATTTGTTTCCTATTCACCACCTTCCTCCTTTGCTTTCATGCGATGCTCTTAAGTTTACCACAGATTCTTATTTTATGTCTCCCTTTTCCATGCTATCAATAGTGCCTTCCCCCTACTTCCGCTGCTCTCTCTTCCTCCTCTCCCATCTCTCCTCTCCCTTTTCCTCTTCTGACTGTCCTTCCTGTTTCCACTTTTTCACGCCCTGTGAGCCGTCCACCCATAAAAACTGCCCTCTGCCCGCCTCTCCACTTACCACACGCTGCCAGACCCCGCCTCTCGCCCTCCCCGACGCAGCCACCCCCCACGGACACAGAAACCATGCGGTGAGAAGTGCAAACAGTGCCACAGATGATGATTAAATGACCCACCAACAATCACACGCACTCTACAACATCAGATAAAATGCCTTCAAGATAAAACGTACTGCCAACTCCTCCAGCCAGTTCCTTACTTCCTTTGGTAGGTGTCAAGTGTCACATTTCAGACTTCCACAGTATTAAAACCATTTGTATCACTTTCTCTCCCTCCACCCCGCGATTCTAAGAGTTCAACGCTCCCCCACAAGGGCCTCTTGATCACGCTGCTGCTAAAAACAAGTCTAGTTATCAAAGCGGCTGATGAGAAAGTAGTGAGACTGTGATGTATGAATCTCTACTCCTCCCCTCCTCCCCCTCCTCTCGCCCTCCACTTCCCCTCGTCTGACCCCCTCACTCGTTACCCCTCGGCCCAACGCGACCTTCTGGGAAAGCTGGGGAGAGGAGGAGGGGAGAAGGGGAGTGGAGGGTAAGACGTCACCACTCCCCTCTCCTTCACTCCCCTTCTTCCTTTCTATTCCGTCTCCTTTCCGTCCCTTCTCTCCGTCTGCCCTTCTGCCCACCCCACCCTCCGGGCACTATTCCCTCCTCCCGCTGGTTAGGGTACGTGCAGACCACCCTTCTCGTCCGTCCCTTCGCTCTAAAATCATATCCTGACAACATTTCATTACATAACACTGTCGGGAAATGAAGGAAATGTCTCTCTTGGTAA
>NC_087166.1:4492500-4562500 GCF_035594125.1 Scylla paramamosain
ACATTAGCATCGGTATTGCAATGAAGACAATCATGCTGGAAAAGAGGAAAAAATGGGAGAAGAAAATGAAATGAAAAGAGGAGGAGGAGAAGGAAGAGGAGGAGATAACCACTTGTTGAGCTTCTATGTACATAATACTAGATTTTGCTTCTTCTTACGTAAGTAGCAATATAATACTTGTTTCGTTTTTTTTTTTCAGAAGATACTTTTTTCACCGTAATGTGAATAAGAAACCTATATGTGATATCTTCACGGCATAAGTAACTTGACACACACACAAAAAAACATCCTGCCACTGATTATCGAAAACAGGGAAAAAGTTACTTAGGCCTCACATGCTTGTCTTATTCGCTCATCAAGTCCTCAGACGTTACCAGGTAATTGCCTCCGAGTAGTTCGTTGTCTTGTTTCCCTTTACGTGCTTCTTGGATAATCTTAACTGCTGGGAGGCTGAGGGAAGACACGGAAAGAAAAGACAGTGACAGGAAAATTAAAAGTGGTGGACATCATCGCCATTTAGGAGGAATGTACGTGACAGAGAACCTCCCCTTCAATTCCCATTCCACCTTGTTCCCACGACTACCATCTGTCCTTCTATCTCCCTCTGCCTCTCCCACCTGGCTTCTCCCCGCCAAGGCTCTCCCCTTGGCACGAGAGGGGCATTCCGAGGTCACTCCCCTCCTCCTTCCTAACCAGAATCACCTGTTAATCCCCAAAGATAATGACCTTCACCGCATTCCCACTCCTAGCATTCCCGTCTCGCCATTCCCACGCCTCACACCTGCTCCCCTCGTGTTCAGGGAGATGAGGGGAAGAGAGGGCAGGATGGAGGGGACTACTGAGGGGATGGAGGAAGGAGTGGGGGGACGAGGGGAGAAGAGGAAGGCTGGGTAGCACGTGCGTTCACCTCCCGACGGATATTTGTTGAGGCCTTCCGACAGGTGGTGTGCGAACAAGGAAGACGAGACTGAGAGCTACTGAGGAGGAGGTGCAGCACTAAGGGAGTGAAAGTTTTGGCCCTAGAGAGAGGGAGGAGGGGGGGAGTTCTGAAGAAGAGGCACTACGTTAAAGGAGTGAATGTTCTTGGCGCGAAAATAAAGGAGACGAGATTGCGAGCTACTGAGATGTTCTGTGCTAAGGGAGTGAATGCTTTGACACTCGAAAAAAAAAAAAAAAAGGGTACCGAGGAAGAGGCGCTGCATTTAAAGGAGTGAGTGTTCTTGGTGCGAAAATAAAGAAAAGGAGACTGAGAATTACAAAGGTGTTGCGCTAAGTGAGTGAACGTTTTAGAGCTAGAAAAAAAAAATAAGTACTGAAAAAAAAGGCACTACATTTAAAAGATTGAATGTTCTTGGAGTGAAGATAAGCTAACAAGGAGAACATGACACTGAAACCTGATCGAAAACATTGACATAAACACACCTATCATCCATCCTCTGTACCATTCCACATATTGATGCTAAAATGAATTACAAGACATGAAAATAAATCTTACGGAAAGGAAATATAAAAGGGGAGAAGCACAATTGGTTAGGAGAGCGGAAGGGACGTAATAAAGAAAAGATGAGAAAGAATGAAGAGAGAGGAGTGCGGAGGGATATGGAGTGTGAAGAGAGAAGTACAGATGTCGAGTTTTTAAGGAAGAGGAAGTGAGGTGTCCAGACGGAAGGGTTTGAAGGGGTGAGCCATAGAGGAGGAGGAGAGGAGGAGTAGGAAGAGGAGGAGGAGGAGGAGGAGGAGGAGGAGGAGTAGAAGAAAGTGATGGTGTTGGTGGTGGTGGTGGTTATGGTAGTCGAGAGAGAGAGAGAGAGAGAGAGAGAGAGAGAGAGAGAGAGAGAGAGGAGAGAGAGAGAGAGAGAGAGAGAGAGAGAGAGAGAGAGAGAGAGAGAGAGAGAGAGAGAGAGAGAGAGAGAGAGAGAGAGAGAGAGAGAGAGAGAGAGAGAGAATAATAAGAAGAAGAAGAAGAGGGAGAAGGAGAAGAAGAAAAAGAAGAAGAAAAAGAAGAAGAAGAAGAAGAAGAAGAAGAAGAAGAAGAAGAAGAAGAAGAAGAAGAAGAAGAAGAAGAAGAAGAAGAAGAAGAAGAAGAAGAAGAAGAAGAAAGGAAAAAGAAGAAGAAGAAGAAGAAGAAGAAGAAGAAGAAGAAGAAGAAGAAGAAGAAGAAGAAGAAGAAGAAGAAGAAGAAGAAGAAGAAGAAGAAGAAGAAAGAAAAAGAAAAAAGAAAAAAGAAAAAGAAGAAGAAAAAGAAAAAGAAGAAGAAGAAGAATTACATGATTATTGTTGTTTCCTTAAGTGTGTAATGTTTAAATACAAGAAGAAGAAGAAGAAGAAGAAGAAGAAGAAGAAGAAGAAGAAAAAAAAAAAAAAGAAAAAAAAAAAAGAAGTTTAAGACCCAAGACGAAAAGAAGAAAAAATCTCTCACACTTTGAATTTTGAGATAACAACAATTCAGACGGCAGAAATAAAAAAAAAAAAAAGAAGAAAACGAAAAAAAAAGAGCATAAGGAAGGAAGGAAGGAAGGCAGGAGAGAGGGAGAGGAGAAGGAGGAGGGGCCAGCGAGGGGTGGTATAAGAAAACAGCCAGTGCAGGAGTCCCCCTCACCACCACGTCCTTTGGAGAGCGCCAGGTGCCACCGAGGGTCATCCTGGCGACGTCGGGAGTGCCATTATGGTGGGAGGCGCAGTGGCCCTCTAGGGGAGACTCTGTAGGGCGTGGGAAACAATGGAGGAAGGAACTAAGGCTTCGGGAGAACAAGAGTCTAAGGGATTGTGGTTGAGGGGAGAAGTCAAGCTGAGGAAAGTCTCAAAGGGAGCACCTAAGAATTCGTAATGGTGAAGACGAGGGGATTCTGATGGAGAGAACGAGATGTAATACAAAGAAGGAAGGGCGTTAAACAAAGTGGGGAAGACGTGAAGAAGGGAATGTTACAGAACAAAATGCGAGGGAAAGTGTTTTGATACTGACGAAGTAGGTGATACGTGAAATAAAGAAGGAAAAGAGTGAAAAGGAAGGTACTGAAGTAAAAGTGAGGAAA
The DNA here is from genome assembly GCF_035594125.1 of Scylla paramamosain. NCBI lineage: Eukaryota > Metazoa > Arthropoda > Malacostraca > Decapoda > Portunidae > Scylla > Scylla paramamosain. Next base: position 4,495,533 of record NC_087166.1, read on the forward strand.
TATTGGGGAAGCAGATATGAAAAAAAAGGAAGGGAAAAATGAGGGACAGATTTTACTTAATCACATGGCAGTCAAACTCCCAACAGAACACGAAGACGACATGTATGAAGATGATGATTAAAAAGCCTCATAAGTCAGCCCTTAGTAAAAACATACCAACATGAGAAATGTACCAAAAAAATCAACAAAGTAGTCGATCATCCGAAAGACAACCCCGACAACAGCAAGAAAAATGGAGCCATCGCCAAGGTATTCCAAGCCTCCCAATCCTTCCCTCCCCGCAGACGACGAAGGAAACAATTTTCTAAGTAGCTGCCACAACCCTGGGAGTCGCCCGCGCGCTGGGTCATAACCTGTCATCGCTCCCCTCACCCATCCCCTCCGTATGACCTGTTCCCGATTCCCAGGCCTTCCCTCCCTCGCTCACCCCTCTCCCTTCGCTGCCGCCCTCCCCCGCCGCCCTCACTCAGGAATGCAGCCGAGGATTTAGTGCTCCAGCGCCATAACACCTGTGACGTCACGTGGTCTTGGGTTACCACATGCGCAATAGGAATCCACAGCGGCGGTGAGGGCGGCGAGGGAGGCACAGAAGGGGGCGACGGAGGTGGTCATGGCGCTAGTGATATAAGAATACAAGAATATCGAACAGCATCAGGATTTCAGATCATATCAAGGCTGTTTGATTAGCAAATTATTCTACACCATATAAACCACTGGAGAGAAAGTAGCCAAGAGAAAGGTGATAATCTACTGTTATTAGCACGGGAGAAAATCATGCACGTCTGTTGATATGGTAATGAGTTGTGTGTTCATGCAGTCATAAGTGGCGGTGGTGATGAGGATAGTGAATTTGATTTTGAGGTATATACATGGTATCTATAAACGATAAAAGGTGTAAAAACATAGAGAAATTATGCTTACCAATAAAAAAAAATATATATTAGGATTATAATACTTGAAAGATAAATGTAAAAACAATTCATGCTCAAAACTGAAAACAACAGAGCAATGGAAGTATAAAGAACAGAGAGACAGACTGCTGTAATGGACAACGAATAAAAAAACGGACACTGAAGATGAACAGATAAATAACAGCGAAGGTGAAGATGATGGTAGTGATGGCGGTGATGGTAATGGTGGTGGCGGTTGTGGTGGTGGTGGTGGTAGGTTTCTCAGACACTTGATATTTATTTTCTGGTTTCGATTCCCGCCCCTGGATCCTCCTCCGCTAACAAGGGGCAAATCGGCAAGGAGAGACGCGGCCGTAAATTAGAGAAGCTCGGCTCACATCACTCTTAAGCGTAATTTTATGTTCTCTGGGAAGGCTGAGCGAGGGTCGTGTGAAGATTTAAGAGAGCATTTTGTAGCAGATCTAATGGGACTCGAGAAGTGAAGGTTTGTGTGGATGTACGCAGGGATGGATGGTGTAAAAGTAAGTTGTTTTTGTGCAGGTGAATTTATTATCAAGGTGTGGTTTTTCCATTTTTTTTTTTTATTTATCTATTGTTTATTTATTTTTTTTATTATTATTATCATTGTTATTATTTTTCAACTCTTACCCAGTTCTCCTTTCCAAAATTTGTGGGTATAAATTCACGCTCAACTGAAAGCAAACTTTATATAACAGAAATTGATACTATTCTAGGCTCGTATTTACTTGTTTACCCCGAAAATGTCTAAAGGTGTCAGAATTCAAGAAGAAAATCCACACACAGCCTTTATGAACTTCAAGAGATATTATACATTGTTTATATGGATAAGTATAACCATGAAATCTCAAGGTCTGTCTGGATATTTGAGACGGAGGACCCCATACAGTCTTCAAGATCCCCGCGGGCATTTGTGTGGAGGCATGTAAGGGTCCGACGAGGGCTGGGGGCGGGCCGGAGAGCATTCAGTGTGCGCGTGGGGTTCTTCAGGCACAGGAGGGGCGGTGGGGGAAGCGCTCCATTATTTCCCGTGAATCGCCGTAACCGGACACAGGCGGGGGGACATAAGGCTGGGAACCTGAGAGAGTATTGATGAAACACAAGACTTTGGAGGCCTGCAAGGTGTTTACCGACGCCCGGGTAGACACTTTCCTCTGTCACTTTCCCCTCAACCTCACACGCCCCTTCAGGATCCTTCCCTTCCCCCTCCCCCTCGTTACGGCTTCGTCCATACTCCCCCTCCTCCTCCTCCTCTTTCCTTCCGATTCTCCCACAGCCCCAAGGAATTCTTTTGAAAGTGACGTGACTAAGACATGAATAGTATCGGAAGTATGTTTGGAAGTGTATGAGAGAGAGAGAGAGAGAGAGAGAGAGAGAGAGAGAGAGAGAGAGAGAGAGAGAGAGAGAGAGAGAGAGAGAGAGAGAGAGAGAGAGAGTGTGTGTGTGTGTGTGTGTGTGTGTGTGTGTGTTCATAGCATCAGTGACATAACACAGATGTGGCAATAATAATGTTTTCCTGGTAATAGAAATGATGAAAGAGAGTTTAATCCCCTCCTCCTCCTTTCTCCTCCCAGCTCCCCTCTCGTCCCTCACCATCCTCCACCCTCACCTTGCCTTCCCTGTCCCCTCCACCAATCTTCGTCACTTACAACATGAGAACGTGACACTGGGTTCTGCTGTGGGAACGACACGTAATATACACACGCAAGAGGTACAAACGCTAATGAAATAGTTATAAATTATTTTGACGAGAGAGTCACACATACGTAACTACAAGTAAGGAACAAATAAGTGGAGAGATAGATAGATAGATAGATAGATAGATAAAAGATAGATAGATATAGAGAAACTCCTACAAACTGAAAACAAACAGACAGACAGACATACAGACAGACAAGCAGGCATGGATACGAACCGAGTGAGTGGAAATTAACAAGGAACAAGGAAATAATTATAAATGTAAGTCGTAACAACAACAACAACGATAACAAGTATACATCATAACAGATCCACAAACTAAAGACGTGAAACCGACGAAGGAATCAAAATCAGAAAAAAAAATTAATGTGACGAGGAAATGTATCACAAAAGAAAAAAACAAACAATAAAGAACAATAACAAATAACAAGCAAGACGACTCGACTCACAAGGAAGGCATTAAATGGAAAAAGGAAAGCACTAAGACGACGTTAATCTGCATCCCCATCACCACCACCACCACCACCACCACCAAGCACTAAAACTGGGCCAATCTGTAGCCTTAGCACAACCATCACCATCACCACCATCACCACCTCCACCACCAAGAATAACAACAAGACCACCACCCTGTCTCTCCCTCTGCGTGACCTGACCTGACCCGCCTCTCCTGACCTCGGCACCTACATGATAGTCCCATTATTAATTTCGAGTATCGACATGTAGGTGGGACTGACTCCATATGTATTGGTGACTCATTCTGCCCATGATTCACCGCCTCCTATATCCAGGCCAGCTGAGCGACATAAATACACACACACATACATACATACATACACACATGCAGTACAATAATATATAAACACGTGTGGTTAGGTGAGAGAGAGAGAGAGAGAGAGAGAGAGAGAGAGAGAGAGAGAGAGAGAGAGAGAGAGAGAGAGAGAGAGAGAGAGAGAGAGAGAGAGAGAGAGAGAGAGAGAGAGAGAGAGAGAGAGAGAGAGGGGGGGGGAAGAAAAAAATATAAAAAAGAAGAAAGTAAGAATCAAATGAATACGAAAATAAATGCCACCCCAAAAATCAAATAAAGATGAAAAACGGAATAAAGAAAATATACAGTAACAAAAACTAGAATTCTGAGATGAAAAACACAGAAAAAAAGACAAGAAAGAAAAAAAGAGAAGGAATGTCAAGGGTCAAATAATACACGAGAAAGAACAAGCAATGCATCTTAGGAGGAGGAGGAGGAGGAGGAAGAGGAGGAGGAGGAGGAGGAAGAGGAGGAGGAGGAGGAGGAGAAGGAAAGGTCACTGGGAAGCCTCCATGTGACCTCATAACTCAACATTAGAAGGAAACAAGACCTGTAAAGCCTCACTGCGCTCCCAGGCCTGTGTGTGTGTGTGTGTGTGTGTGTGTGTGTGTGTGTGTGTGTGTGTGTGTGTGTGTGTGTGTGTGTGTGTGTGTGTGTGTGTGTGTGTGTGTGTGTGTGTGTGTGTGTGTGTGTGTGTGTGTGTGTGTGTGTGTGTGTGTGTGTGTGTGTGTGTGTGTGTGTGTGTGTGTTGGACGTGAGCTGAGGAGAGAGAGAGAGAGAGAGAGAGAGAGAGAGAGAGAGAGAGAGAGAGAGAGAGAGAGAGAGAGAGAGAGAGAGAGAGATTTGCCAGGAATATAGAGCCGCTAATGCATGTCGTGACGGGAAATCCAAGTGGCCGGAATACAAATGAGCTTCACGTTAATATTCCAACGGCTATTACTTTATGGCTTGGTATAAATTAAGGTGACAAAATATTATCACCTGACATGCATCTGCAGTATCAAGAATTTTTAAATCAACAAAGGAATATCAAGTTATGGAGTGGCTTCTCTCTTTCTCTCTCTCTCTTGCAGTTCTCGCACTTCACTAATTCATTATGTTCATATCGATTTTCCATCAGTTATTAAATGTATTATTTTTCTATTTGTATGTTCGGGAGCAATATATATTTTTCCTTTTTGCATACTTTTTTTCTGTCGAATTTTATGTTTTGACCTTGACATTGCCTTGGCTTTTGCTTCGTCTTCCCGTGAGACACAAAATAAGATAAATAGTAAATGATGTGCGATAATTCCCATACATTTCCTCGGGCAGTGTTTGTGAGCTCCAGAACATTCCTGCCGCATATGTTAGGGACAGTACAGATCAAGGCGTGGCGCTACCTGGGTCGGGGCAGCAAGAGTCCTCTGCCGATAATCCACAATTTTACAGAGTTCGGTCAGGGCGAGGTGAGGCCTTTCAGGTGTTCCTCTTGAGCCTCAACACTCGCCCTAAATCGTCTTGTGTCCAGCCCATCCGTGTTTTGTTAATTCCCCACCTCTTGACTGCCCAGACCTGACGGTGGTCGATGATTCCCCTCCACTGTGTCGAAAATCACTTCATCCCTAAGATGTTCAAGTCTCTCAGGGACTCAAGGCGTGTGTGCTTAGCCTTTAGGCGTGATTTACTGAAACACCTGCTCGGCCTGCGATCTTTATTCAGAAGCACTGGCCGGATGATTCGCGTCCAGATGCAAGTTCGGTTTTCTGAACTTGTAAAATATTCATTAAAACATAAAAAATATTAATGAATTACTCCCATACCAAAGATACAGATACTTATATCTCAGCGCTGGCATGTAAGCTTATACACACACACACACACACACACACACACACACACACACACACACACACAGAGAGAGAGAGAGAGAGAGAGAGAGAGAGAGAGAGAGAGAGAGAGAGAGAGAGAGAGAGAGAGAGAGAGAGAGAGAGAGAGAGAGAGAGAGAGAGAGAGAGAGAGAGAGAGAGAGAGAGAGAGAGAGAGAGAGAGAGAGAGAGAGAGAGAGAGAGAGAGAGACGGATAGAAAGACAGATAGATAGATAGATAGATAGATATATACATAGATAGATAGATATATACATAGATAGATAGATAGATAGATAGATAGAAAGATAGACATATAGATAATAGAAAAACCACACGAGAATGAGAAGCACACACCACAGCCCACAGAGAGCAGATTAAGAAGGCCGCCCAGAGGTCATGCAATTACCCAAAGAGACGACCGTCCTCGACCTCAGCCAGTGTTTTTGACCTCAGCCCTCCCTCAGGTCAGTCTGGCTAAATGACGGCTGGGTGTGAATTGGTGTCGCATTAGGCGGGATGACCAGCGGGAGTCAGCTGACCTCGCTTTAGTATCTCCCACCCGTGACTCATAGGAAACTGCGATGCTGACTGAGAAAACAACCACCTAACAGTCGACCGTGTATCAGGTATTTAAAAGTAACATCATAGAGGAGTGTAGCGAAATAGCAGTGATTTTCTACTGAAATGTCCATACACACTTAGTCCTCATTCCCTGCCTGACAACATTTCCTTCCATCTCCTCGCACTCCTTCCTTCTGATCGCCTGCCAATCCCTCGGGCCAAGGCAGCCTCAAGTCCATCCCACCGCCCGCACGACAGCCGTCCTGCGCGGCCTCACACTAACGAGTTAATGAGGAAGAGTGTGGCAATCTGGCTGGCTTAATCACAATGTTGACCCGGGAAAAATGGCCATGTGCAATTACTGGTGATCAGACTCATTATTCAGTGACAAAAAGACAATTGCAGAAAGTGAAAAAAAGTTAGCTGCATCAATAAGCGGTGACCAGGTGACCAGGCGTAAACTGAATTGAATATGGAATAGAAAATATAAATTGAACGAGAAAAGGGAGAGGACAAGGAGGAAGAGAGAAGGGGGAGGAAGAATTGGAGCAGGAAGACTTGGATCAGGAAGAGGGAGAGGGAGAAGAAGGAGGAGGAGGAGGAAGGAGTGACAAGGATTGAAAGGAAAAGGTAGAAGGGATAGAAGGGTCCCAGCCCGAGGTGATCCCGTTATGCCACATAATTGGTGGATTAAAGGCCGGTCATTGGGCGGGTCTCTCCCTGATGTCCCCAAGAGGAAGGCTGGCGGATGTTGAGGCCTGCAGCAGGGAGGAATGAAGGGGGGAAGGGAAAGGAGGGGCGTGGAGTGGAGGGATCAACGTAGGTGATGGATGATGGAGATAAGGAGGAGAAAAGGGTGACTTGAATGGGAGGAATGTGGAAGGAAGGAAGGGCAAAGGCGTGAGTGGAAATGGAACAAGAGGATATTTAAAGAGGAAACGAAGGGACACAACGAGGCAGGAAGAGATTATATAAAACTACCACGTCAGTATGAGGCTCACAAGCCAAACAAGGATTGAGAAGTCGTAAAATGATACAAAACTTTAAATAGCAACAAAATTCTCAGCCACAATACACGGAAGAAGGAGAAGGAGGAGGAAGAGGGTAGTGAAAAAAAGAAGTAGGCAAGGAAGGAGAGGAGGGTAGGAGGGAGAGAGAGGGAAGGAGGCCGCGGAACAAACGGGATTACCCCAAGATGCTGAATGAAGCGGCCTAAGACTTCCTGCGGCAAAGGCGAACACAAAGGAAACAAGATGGAGGCAATTACGATGTGAGGGAGAAGCTTATTCGACCTGGGGTTAGTGAACACATACCGCAACACAACCCGGAACGACTGTGGGGCCTGACACACACAGAGTCACAGACATACAGTCACACACACACACACACACACACACACACACACACACACACACACTCTCTCTCTCTCTCTCTCTCTCTCTCTCTCTCTCTCTCTCTCTCTCTCTCTCTCTCTCTCTCTCTCTCACTCCTGAAACACACACACACACACACACACACACACACACACACACACACACACACACACACACACACACACACACACACACACACACACACATTCAAAGAGACACTTCTGCACTTGTATTATCATGGAAAGATAATGATAACAACAACAATAACAACAACAACAACAACAACAACTACAATAATAACAACAACAACAATAATAATAATAATAATAATAATAATTCATGCTGATGGTGATAATAATAGTAATAACATGAATTTAATTTCTTATAAACAACATTTTCACTTATGTTCGTGAGTAATACGTTTGTCAAAAGAAATGTATCACATATCTTAAAGATGCTGTCATGGTGATGATACTTTTGTAGTGAAATTGCAAACTCACTATCACTGCCGCCGCCACCACCATCACCACTGGAGGCCATCGCTCGAGCCTTGGCAGACAGGCCTCTTCGAATTCACTTCCCTTACATATAATTCTTTGTGTAAAATCAACGCTTTTTAATATACTCTGGAAATTAAATAGACAGAGTGGATTTTTTTCTTTATTTTCTACTTTTGCGTTGTATATTTAAGGCTTCTTTTAACCTCTACGATTGCGGACGCAAAACACAGTTCCCTATGTGCGCTCTCTACACTATCTCTAAGTATCTACTAAGTGTCCCTGCCAAGGCTTCTCAACATAATGAGTGCGTCGGCGTGGGAGGCGGCGGCACAGACCCAGTGATGTTAAGTTACTTGCTTATCAAAATGTGCAAGATGGCAAGACGGGAGGGAAGAGAGGGGAGGAGAGAGGTGAAGTTGAGAAGAAAGGGGAGGTGAAGTAGAGGATGGAAGAGAGGAGGCGAAGGGAGGAGTGAGAGAAGAGACTTTCGCAAAAAAAAGAGGGTGGATAAAAAGGATACTTGGGTGAAACAGAACACCAGGAGGAAGCTGGCTGGTGCGCGGCAGGTTGTAGCAAGATGGCGAGACGGCGGCGGCGGTGGTGGTGGTGATGGTGGTGGTGGTGAGTGACGGTGGCTGCAGCAGTTGTGGTGTGGAATGTGGAGATGGTTTGATGTGCTTGCGATGATTTGGGAGTAATGGTGCAGAGTGATGGAGTGGTGGTGCAGCCAGGCGAGGGAATGGTATGGTGGCGTGGTGAGGGGCAGAGGTTGGCTATGGAGAGATGGTGCCGCTGGTCGATAATGACAAGGCCGAGGTGGTTGATTGCGTGTGGTGTTACGTAGGCTAATTGATGAGGAAGGTACGACATACAAACATAAAAAATCTCACGTCAAAACATACTGCTAGAGATTTAATTATATTTTCATTTAATAATATAAGTATGAAGGGTTATGAGAAAATTTCCACAAAAATAAATGAATAAATAAGTGAATAAATACAATAAATTACGTATACGTATAACAGTTCCTGTATAATGACTTGAATAAGATGCACACTTTTGAGGCAATTGCCAAATTATATATCTGTAAGTCAGTGGTAGTTTGTCTAGAAAAAATAAGATAAGAAAATGTGTAATAATCATCATTCGAGCGTAATACAATGAAAAGCTTCATGATGAGATTAGATACATTTACAAGAGACAATGACACATGGTAGAATTTCTTGTTTTGTTGGAACTGTCTTGAGTAACTCGGTTTGATCTTTTACAACTTTGTTATTACTTCATTTATTCTATTTATATACTTATTATTATATATTATTATCTATTTATTATTATAACTATTATTATTATTATTATTATTATTATTATTATCATTATTATTATTATTATTATTATTATTATTATTATTATTATTATTATCATTTAGTACATGCCAGGGAGACTATATAGCAAAGGTCATAAAAATGTCTTATGTTAAAACACTTAGTAAAATGCGGGGTTTGCATAACGTAGCGATAAAATGTTTGTAACTACAATTCATATCAATTGTGGAGACTGCAATTTCTATGTATTAATATGCGTATGCCTATTGGTGAATATTATTACTATCGCAAAGCAAAAGAAGATTCTTTAGTCAGCATCAGACCAGCTGTCTGTAACATTCAAGTACAAAGCAAGGACAGTTGACAGAAGATGAGAGAGTGGAGTAGGCGACACTGGAAAAAGCAGGACGAAGAAAAAGTAAAAAGCAAATTACTAATGCTTCATCCTGCGATTTTCTACACCACCAGCTCTGTAGAGGATTGTGTTCACGCCCCGCCAGGAACACAACACAATGTCCCACACCCATCAGATTTGCCCGGTACTGCCCGGCTGATCCACGACAGGACTGCCTTCTAATCCCCCTCTAACTGGCCACCTGCAACATCTGACCCTCACCCTAAGTCGCGGGAGGGCGAAGATAATTACCGTGAGGTCTGCTGGACTGAAGACTCCCTGGCTGGGCTGGACGCTCGGAGACAAGGCCGCGGTCGGGTCATGCCACACCCAGACGCTAATCACCTTCACTACATTCCTCTATTTCCCTGAGGGTGTTAAGCGAGGTTTCAGCAGTCCTCGATCGCGTCTCCCTCACCCAGCGTGCCTCAGGGAATCAAATATTTTCTTCCTATCGGTCTCAAGGGCTCTCGTCCTACTTAGAAGATAGTGTAGGAGGTTTCAGATTAAAACATACATGCGCGAAGTGGAAATAAATATGAATGCGCGCTCCTGGGTTTTTAAGGATTTAGTGTTATCACTCTGAACAGTTCCCGTCCTACTTAGAAGATACGGGGGAAATTTTAGATTAACCATACATCCGCGAAATGGAAATACTGAAGCGTGCCCCTAATTTTACTTTTTTTTTCTTTTACATTTCGATATTAAGTTTTTTAATGAAGTTGACAGCTATGGAATGATCTCGCCTTACTTAGAAAATATTAGAGAGGATTTCGATTAGCTATATATAATAACAATACCAATGCGTGCCCCTGGGCTCTTATATTTGTTTTATATCGATATGTTTGATATTCTGTTTTGCCTAACCTTTATGAGCATGATAAGCAAGTGGAATTTTTCGCCCTTAAGGAAAATAACGTGTTTCTGCTTCATCTCCTTGCCTTATATTTGTCTTCATCTCTCTCTCTCTCTCTCTCTCTCTCTCTCTCTCTCTCTCTCTCTCTCTCTCTCTCTCTCTCTCTCTCTCTCTCTCTCTCTCTCTCTCTCTCTCTCTCTCTCTCTCTCTCTCTCTCTCTGTGTGTGTGTGTGTGTGTGTGTGTGTGTGTGTGTGTGTGTGTGTGTGTGTGTGTGTGTGTGTGTGTGTGTGTGTGTGTGTGTGTGATTCAACGAAAAACCACAAAAAAAAAACACATAAAATGTGATGCGCAAACACCGAAGACTTTCAAACGTGACACAACTATAACCAGAGATAAACATCCCAAGTGCAGGACCTTCTTTCCCCTGAACATTTCCTTCTCTTAAACATTTTGCATCTCTGAACATCCATCTAACTAACCATTAATCTAAAATGCCGTAATTCAATCTAATATAGCCACAGATAACACAATGTGATGCATGTTGTAACGCATTATCACGGTGATGCAATAGATATACTGCTTAATGCTTGACAGCTACATTTACATATATCTATAATCACTTCCGTTACACCATTGTTCTTTGTACAGTAGGGAATATCACAATTTATTTCATATGATAAATGTACGTATGTCACTTTGTTTATCTTTGTCACTCCCGCAGCGCATTCAGGATTAGATTTATTTTATACCTCTTGTTCCAGATCATTTATTTCGAGAGTCCCTCAAGAGTTATCATTAGTTGCCTTACACGCAATCTTCTTGTTGCGCGCCATAATTCTGTCAATTACATTTGGGTAACTTCAACTTCTTCAGAAAAAAGAAAAAAACTCAGTTAATCTTTGCAGCACACACACACACACACACACACACACACACACACACACACACACTCTCTCTCTCTCTCTCTCTCTCTCTCTCTCTCTCTCTCTCTCTCTCTCTCTCTCTCTCTCTCTCTCTCTCTCTCTCTCTCTCTCTCTCTCTCTCTCTCTCTCTCTCTCTCTCTCTCTCTCTCTCTCTCTCTCTCACACACACACACACACACACACACACACACACACACACACACACACACACACACACACACACACACACACAGAGAGAGAGAGAGAGAGAGAGAGAGAGAGAGAGAGAGAGAGAGAGAGAGAGAGAGAGAGAGAGAGAGAGAGAGAGAGAGAGAGAGAGAGAGAGAGAGAGAGAGAGAGAGAGAGAGAGAAAATTTTCCAATGATAATGATAATGATAATAACAATGACAGCGATGATTATAAGTATTGCGTTAAAACCAATTGCAAACTGCAGGAAAGACACACTATCGACGTGTGGTGACAGGAACACGCAACTAATTTTTCGTTTGAGTGTTGAGAGAAATTTACTTTATTGACATCCGGTTTCCCTCGTGCGTCCACTGAGCCTGGCGGTGAAGTATTTTCCTCTCTAAGTCCTGGCGCCGAGGGATCCTTATTGTCTGTGAAGGAGGGACTACACACTGCCGGCAGCTGGTGGTTGATGCGCCTCATTTTGACTCTTATTCTTTCTCTCCCCAAGACTTCTCACCCCAAAACTCCATTTCAGCATCCACCACTGCAAATGCTCGTGTTCTTGGAATTGTCACTGATACACTGTAGGCCGCATGCAGTGCAGACGCCGGGCGAGTCTCCGAGGGGGTCGTGAAGGCATCCAAGTCACAGGAAATACTGTTTTTCTTCCACATTTCAGTCACGATTTTTAAAGCTCTACCTACGTATATTTCTTTTACATCAGTAGCTCTTCAAGTAACTGTTTGAAGTTATTTTGTGCAAACTGCAACGCAGTTTGCATAGCAATACAATCCATACAAGTGCCATTCTTAAGATGTGAATTTTTTTTTTCATAAAACAGCATGGTGGAAATCCGATGCCTTCAATGAGTGTTGGTAGCAGGTGTGGAAGATATGCAACGCCTTCCTCAGCTTAGTTTTCTCTGTTGTACAGAGAGTAAAACCTGCAAGTCTAATAGAATTGTAACTAGCATCAAGAAAACAATATCTAAAATACTCGTAGTTTTAAATTTTGCCAGCGGATGTCTCATAGGATGTCGAGTTCTCAATGCGACATCTGGCATCGCTGTCTGGCTGAGTCTGACGGGAGCAGCTGCCAGAGAGCGACCGGGCCGGCAGACCCTCCCTGACTTCTGAACTAGTCAGTGTGTGCTGTGGAGACGAGGAAGTTGGGTGTGTGTTCCTCGCTCTCTGCACAACATAACTTGGCTGTTCTTACGTGTGCACCGGACTTTGGACTTTACCAATTATCAACACAAGTGTTATCGAGTATATTCGTGTGCTACAGACATTTGAGAATTTAGCAGTATATTGCTAATTAAGTGACACTGTGATTTTTTGTTTATTAAAATATAAGAAATATTTTTGCAAAGTGACTGATGCTACAAGTGCACCAAGTTTGGATTTGCTGTGACAGTCTGCCTCAAGTGTTACCTCGTGTGTTGCCTGCCTCTACATAAAAGGACAACCCAGATTCTAGAGGAATCTGGGTCCTGCAGAAGCCTTGAATTTAAGGCTAAGCCTAACTCAATCCTAGTCTCAGTACAGTTCTGAAGATGGAGGACTTGTACTGTTCCGAGGCTCCCGCCTGCTCGGAGGGACCCATCGCTCTTCAGGACAACACGCTGCTTGAGGACTCCAGAATTCTTAACAACCTGTTGCAGCTGCAGCCCTTCACCATCCCCCCACAGAACTACTTCCTTCACATACAAAGTGACATTCAACCTTACATGCGGAAGGCTGTCACAAAGTGGATGTGGGAAGTGAGTAAAGACGTGCATTTATGTGATCATCTTTTATGTAAAATATACATATCTTAAAATAAGAGATCTTGCCGAGGTTCAACTAAGTACGTCCTTGTTGATGTTGATGTGACAGCAAGTTCATTACACTCTTATATTTATAGTCATTATTATTGTCTTTATCTTTAATACTATATTTGCATGCTGTCAACATTATTTTGTACATCTTCCGGGGACTGTCATTACTATAATTTATACATCGTATTTTTTTTTTTTTTACCAACTTATTTGTCGATGTTAGCGTGTGTGTATTCTCTCAGGGGACGGAATGCAGGCACGAGGCACTTCTGTTCTTAACTTGATTTTAAATTACATAAGCGAGATCATTTACACCACGGAGCTTTTTAAATGATCTTCCTGGTTAATCTCTCTCTCTCTCTCTCTCTCTCTCTCTCTCTCTCTCTCTCTCTCTCTCTCTCTCTCTCTCTCTCTCTCTCTCTCTCTCTCTCTCACACACACACACACACACACACACACACACACACGCACACACACACACACACACACACACACACACACACACACACACACACGTTCACCATGTCTGACACACTTCTGAAAACGAGGTGAATTTCATCATATGTAACTGGGTCACACTGTCCTCTTTTCTTGCTCTCTTCCATCCCGCCTTCTTGTTTTCTTGCACTAGTCAAGTACTGTCATGTTTTTTTTTATTGACCTGTTGATACAAAGAAGTAATGGTTGACATAAAAAAAAATACAGAACGAGGTGGAGAAAGTGTCGGTCTGGTGGGGCGGCTCATCCTTCTCCATCCTGACACCGGGCACCCCGCCCCTCGAGGTGGTCAGGGAGTGAGGGCTGACCGGCCTCGCCAGGGGTTGACCACACATTAATTGTCCACACTCTCCCCAGACCACATCCTGCAGATCCCTGCCCAGCTCCTCACGAGTCGAGTCTTAACACGTGCGGCGTTTGTAAAAAATACGATCATTGGCAGCTGAGGCAGATCTGAGCCAGGCAGTGCGGGGGCTCGGTTTTCTTTTGTCAGCATTTAATGACGCGAGAATAGTAAAAATCATTATTTTCAAGTTCGACAAGCAAAGGTCTGGGGAGAGAATCATTCATTTTTAGTACAGCCCTTTCCTCTTCCCTTCCCTCCCTCCCTCCCTCCTCTTCCTCACTCCAGTCCCTCTCTCACCTCCCTCCCCCACTCCCCCCTCTGCCTCGTCCACACCTACATGGCGCCCCTCTGTTCCTCAATACATGTGACAGTCACAGTATTTGTCAAAGTCCAGCCCATCGCCTAGGCCTAGAATTACGTAGGCCTATACAATGCACAACTTCCTTCTCTATGCACAATGCACAGCTTCCTTCCCTTTCTCAAGGCACACTCTGCTTATGAGAAACGGAATCAGTTAAAATTTTATGGATTCATTTTGACCGGTTTTGTGAATGGGCCTGACCGGTGTATTTGGCCAAATGTGGGAGACTGTTGGAGGCACAATGGCGTCTCGGCCTAAGAAGGCAACTGGAACTAATTAGTCAACCGAAATCTTCAAAAATTTTAAGGCAACGAACGTCTCTCAGTAATTTTTTGTAACGTATTTCAAAAGTCTAAGTTGCCCCCAGAGAATGTTTGCACGTGAATATTGATGTAATCTATCAATACTCTAGGGGATTAAACGCCTTCCCGGCACACTTCCTGCCCTGCCTCCTCCCCTACTTCTCCTTCCATGCATCCCTCCCATGCCTCCGTCCTCCAGTCCCTTCCCTCCCCCTCTACCTCCTGTCCTTAGCCTCCACTCCTGACCAAACTCCAGAAAAAATAATCAAGAGGCCTTCCTCCTCCCCCTCTCTTCCCTAACGGTTTCTTCGACTATATTGTTTACATCGCGTTGTTTATGTGTCTCGGCGAGCGTGCGTCGGGGCCGAGGAGGGGCGCCAGACACCTTCACACCTTCCTCCCTCCCTCTTATGAAACACATCCAGAAAAAAAAAAAAAACGCACAAACACTCCTACAACTTCCACTTTTTAAATGTCTAGGAAATTTAGGTCATTCTCATCTCATACGCCGGCCACTACGAGCACTTGGAGGTAGAAAGAGGAAAGTCGTAAGCCCAAGTGGCGAGAATCTGGCTGCCATAACACTTGGGTAAAGCGGTCATAAGGACTCCCACTAAGAATATTGGGCGAAGAGACGTGCATGTGTGGCCGTCAGCCGAGGCCTACCCATGGAGAGGCCGAGTGAGGGAGTAGGCCGCCTCACGTGGTGTCCCCCCGTCAGCCAGGACCAGGGGCCTGTGGGGGTGCCGTGATGAAGTCTTGAGAGTCCGGAAAGAAGCATCCGTGCCCCTCGACCCTGCCATCAGGCCGATAGGCGGAATGACACGTGGAGCCCAAGACACTGCGTGAATGGTCCCAGGCCGTCTTGTAAGCACGGGAATCCCTGCCTCTTTCTTATCATCTTTATGTTTTCAGCTTGAACCAAATAAATTACACGTTTCTTACGTTTTTGCCTGCTCAACAAAACACCCTCATTATTAACATAGTTTCATAAAGATGTGCGAAGCAAAACGCTGTTTTCAGCATAGGTTTGAGTGGAATTCGAGCTCTCCCTTAGACAGCGGTGGGTCGGGCATGGGAAAGTTATTATCAGAAGTGTTAGGTTTCAAATTAAAGCTTTAAAGAGTACTATTACGTGATCTTATTGACGATGCGGAAACTTGTAGATTAAGTCTAAAGGTATTTATTCCCAAAGAATAAAAATACAGCACACTTTTTCAAACAATGATTACCTAAAGCACAGTACGTTAAATATACAAAAAAGCAAAGATGCCACTCCTAATGCCATCACTTCTCGCTTCATTCACAGGTGTGTGAAGAGGAGGGATGTGAAGAACAGGTCTTTGCTGTGGCCATCAACCTCCTCGACAGGTTCTTGTGTGCCTGCGTAATACAGAGGACGCAACTACAGCTTCTCGGTTCAGTGTGTCTCCTGCTGGCGTCCAAGCTCCGGCAGTGTCGACCACTCTCCGTGGACAACCTCACCTTTTATACCGACTACTCCGTCAGTCAACAGGAGATCAGGGTGAGTAGAAAAACCCATTTTCATATACTCAAATACAACTACACAAATATAGGGCTGTTGAGGATGTACAATTACTTTTACTTTCATCTTTAATCTGCTTCATAATATTTTTTAAAAGTCGCATGATTCTGTATCCTAAACAGTAGTTTATATTTGTGTAGTCTCATTCAGTGTATCCTAAGTGTTAAGCTTGGTGCAGCACGCGGATGTACGGATGGGCGGGGAACACAGGGCCGTCAGTCATCGCTCCCACTAACAATCCTTATCGTTGTCGCCTTGCCCCAAAATTGGACTCAGCTTGTAACATAGGCCTAACAAAGCCCAGTCCCTACGAGGCCCCCGGATGTCCTCAGCCTGAAGCCCAGGATAAGGTCTCTTCCCCTGGGGCAGTCTGCCCCTTGAATATGCTGCTGCTCACTCACGGTTCCGATACAGGAGTTGCCTTTAATGAAATGTATGTTTTCGCTGTCTGGTAGGGAAAGATAAAGAGATAGGGAGAAAGGGAGGGCGGGGAGGAGGCGAGGAGGCCTACCCGGGCCGTCCATGGGAACTTTTGAGATTTTAGAAAGGAGCTTAACCGCACAGCCCATTTTTTGCTTCGACTCGGTTTGACTTTGGGTTTTTTGTTTATTTTGTTTGTGTCGGGAATGTCATTTTTTCAGTCATATTCTCGTCTCTAAAAATAAAGCGATGGATTCGATAAGTGATTCCCATGTTATTATTTTTTTGTCTTCCGTTGATACGTGAGAGGTGAAGGAAGGGAGGGAGGAAGGGGAAAGAAGAGAAAGCACAACGTGATAGAATGACGAACAAAAAGGAATTCAATCAACATAGTTCACGATATTGGAGAAGTTAGTATAGTTATATAAATTAGCGTCAAGTTGTGCAACACTGACATTACTCTGTTAACTCGCGCATCGCCGGCAAGTTCTTCGTCTCATTAACACGACCATCTTCCCGACGGCAGTGACTCCACCCGCGCCACCCTGAGGAAGGTGAGGAGGGGCCGTGAGAGTCTGTTTGGTGGCGGGGTAAAAGGAAGATGAGAGGGGAACAGGAGAAGAGGATGAGGAGGCAGGAGAGAAAGGGAAGGAAGGGATCGTATATTTTTATCCTACTGCCAGAAACGAGGACGAGAGCGATAGCTTTCTCCAGGTTGTAAAGTTTGTCATCGTGGCACCTCCAGGGAAGGAAGGGTGGTGCCTCATAGTATTTTTCTCGGGTATGATGGATCCCTCTGGTGGTGGGAGAGGAGAGGAAATGCGGAGAACCATGACTAAAAGGCTTTAGCTAGTTGACCCAATACTGACAGAGGGAATAGGGAGGGAGGGGCCGTGACCACACTTAGGAGCCAGGGTGTGACAGGAGGCGGGGGACGGGGTATAGATAGATGACCTGATGCTGGGAGGAGGAGGAATGGAAATGGGAAGGATATGAGGGAAAGAAATGGGAGATCAGGTCTGTTGTTGACCTGATATCAAGGCGGAAGCTGAGTGGGGATCCAGACAGATGGAAAGGAAATGTTAGATGCATGTATGAAAATTCAGGACAGTACCATTCATGTAGCCGCTCATTGTCTACGTGCACATAAATCAAGATACCGACATTCCCCCTTCCTTACATCCACCCCTCCTGCTCCTATCATAAGGCCGTGCGAGGGTTTTCTGGCCGGCACTCACATAGGCTGAAAACAAAAAAAAAACAAAAAAAAATTTTATTGTGGTGCAAAAAATAAGGAGTGACTAGGCCTACCGACCTCAACTGATTTTTTTTGAGACCTCCGCACTTTCATGGTCGTGGAGGGCAAGGCTGTAAAATCAGCAACTTTATGGCGACTTAAGCATGACGGCGGAAACAACACAAGACAAGCTGGTAAGCTGGAAGGCGGAGGATGGCCGCTCTCACGCCCGCAGTGGAAGGAGATATATGGCCCACCTTGGAATTTCATGGTATATTCTGTGGCTGCACTTGAGGCCAGCACAGGCGAGACGGTGGCCGGGACCTGCTGGGATATACGAGGGTGGGAGTGTCCCTCACCTGGTTAATGCTTCTCGGTGCAGATTAAGGAGGTGACGGTACTTGGCGACGGTGCTTAGAAACGGTAGCTTCTGCACCCACCAGTACCATCTTACTTCCTGCAGCAGGTGGGTGAGTGTGGGGTCAGTGGCGGGATGAGCCTAATGAGTCCCGCCGCCGCCACACCTACCCTCTCCACATGTCACGTGACTTCCATTAATTTACGGCCGCGTAGTTAATTAACAACCCTGTTATTACGTCTACCAAGATGCTCCGACCAGTCCGTACCTTTCTGCGAATCTGGATTTCCCATGCCGCATGTTAGCCTTCCCCACGCAATGAAAGCGCCGGCGACTGTAGCACCAGGCTGCTGCAGGGCCGAGGCATGGTGGGGGAGCGGGAGGCGCGTGCAAGAGTCCCAAGAGTCACGGATCTATTACAGCAGCACGTGTCACTCGAGTAATTGTTTCAGCTTCATCACCCTTTCCCGCCATCCTCTCCTCCTGGCGCCCTCAGACCTACTCATGCCTTGCCATTTACAACCTCCCCCTCTCCCGTCGTTCACATTTCCAACTTTTAACCTAAATTTTAGTAAGTGCTGGCACACCCTCTCACTTTCAACAAACAAAAAGTTATCGCCATATCGTAATTTCCACACGAGCAATGTCGGCACGTGTTATCGATCGCCAGTAGCACAACAATGCCTCCGGTGGCTCGCTGCGCGCCAAATAACACTACACAGGAACAATATCGATTACAGATAAGTCGATGTAGTGCCGGTGTGTAGATATTTCCCGCCTTGTCTGCCCTGCCTCCACTACGTAGTATCAACTGGTGTCATCTTACTCCGTGTGAATCTGTTTGTGTGTGTGTGTGTGTGTGTGTGTGTGTGTGTGTGTGTGTGTGTTTCCTTGTTTGTTTCCCTTCTTTCCCCTCTCTTTCCTCTCCCTCTCATCCCATTGAGGTAGAGGATTTGGCGGCAATTCTCAGATCGCGCGGGAAAAGCTGCCTTACAGAAGAGGAGGGCGGGGCCAAAGGGTTCCTGAGGCGCCGTCCCTCTAATTTATAGTTAAAAACTTTCCCTAAAAATACATATTCGTAATGAAGGGTGTAGCGGCGACAGGGACTGTGGTGGAGGTAATAATGGCGGTGGTGGTGGTGGTGGTGGTGGTGGTGGTGGTGGTGGTGGTGGTGATGGTGGTGGTGGTGTCGAGTCAAAAAGCCTTCCCTTTCCTCGATCCCTCGCGTAATAACAAGACTCTATTAGGGGAGTAGATCACTTTGTCTCATTCCATCTGGAGTCTGGCACTTCCCTTCTCTAGTTTTAGGAGGCGAAGGTCACCAGGTCTCCATCAGGTCGTTCCCAGGTCAGGGGCTTCTTCCCGTCTGACACCTGATATGATAACGCCATACGAGACACAGCACATTGTTTCCCTTGAGCCCGGGATGGCCCTCGCCTCCTTCCCTAGGTGCCGCAGCGGCCAGAGAGAAAGGAAAGAGGGACCACAGATGTAGAGTAGGAAACTGAGATTAAGAGAAATAACATGAGCATCTTGGGTCACCTTACTTAATGTGTGTGAGGAATCCCCGACGCCGGGGAAGGCCGTGCTGGATGGGACCGGATGTGCTGCCATAACGCCTAAAACACGTCCCGGCGGCGTGACCAGTGACCCTCGAGGGGGACTAAAGCCACCTTGGGTCGGGTCAGCCCTGGTATGCCTAAACTACTACTGTAACTGACACTAGTGATTTCCGGCAGGGAGGGAGGGCAGGGAAGGAGGGTGGCGGGGTGACAGAAGCACCGGCACCATCCTTGGCTCCCTCCTCATCTTCTTCCCTCACCCGTTAAAAAAATGCATTGTTTTAACACAAGAAGTCTGTTACAATTTATTTAACTAGTATTAATGCATTACTGTATTTTTTTTACACTTGAAAATTGTTCATATTACATAATGTCCCCTCCTTATTCAAGTTGCCAGATAAGAGGGGTGGGCGATGGGTGGGAAGGAGGCTGGGTGGCGGTAGGGCAGACCGGCCGTGGGCATACCTAGTAATTATGTCACCCGGGACTCAGGACGCCGCCGCCGGAAGGTGATAATTTATTGTATCTTACCATTCGATAATTGATAATGGTCTCCTCAAGGTTCCCGATGACTGTGCGTCTCTGCGAGGTGTGCACAGGCCGCCCCAATTACCAGTATTGATCTGCTTCCACTCTCTATACTTCCCACACGTGTCTAGACTAAAAATATATCCACACCTGTTTGACGCACGTGTCTGCCCCACATCTGCATCTCTTACACACCTGTCTACATGATATTCGCAAGCACCAGACTCATTTATTTGCTCGACAAGTGTTCCACCACACTCCCTCACAGCTGTGTGACCCTGAACTGCCCTAACGCTCTCTGCCGCGGCGGGAAACCGGTCATTAAGTTGTTTATTACGTGGACCATATAAATTATTTGCTGCAGTGCAGGATGACGCATCACCATCACCTCAACAAAATAAATAGTATGAAAAGCAATATTGAGATTCTGTAAAATCTGCTGTAAAGATGGACAGACTTTCCTCCGTTTCCTTAATAACATGTCGGCAACAGCAAAGGCGGCGGGGCGGGTATGCCTCCACCGCCGGGTAATGCTACCATAATGGACGGGCAGCACAGGATTATAGAGGGAGGGGGAGGCTTGGTGACAATACCAGCAACTCACCCTATCCATCATAGAGGGACGGCTGGGCCTCCACTGCCTTGCCGCCGTGTGTCTGTCTCTGTGTGTGTGTGTGTGTGTGTGTGTGTATGTGTGTGTGGCCAATGTGTATCAAAGAACTTTCTTTAGTCCTATGTATTTCTCCTACCACCCCCGCGTGGCACACTGTCTTGTCACCCTTGCGCCGGAACGCGGTCCTCGTCGCGTCTCGCTCACAAATAAATATGAATGATTCCCTCCTTCCGCGGGACCTTAATGTTCATAAAGGGAAACTCAGCCATTTGTAGAGTGTTGCCGCGTCGCTTACAATGAGGTTTAGCCAGCCAAGCATGAGAACTGCAGCCGCAGGGAAGGACAAGCAGCCAACTGTAAACTGAAAATGACTACTAGCAAACTTAATCTGGAAGGAATTGGGAAATCAGAAGTTCAGTTTTTACAAGTTAATTCTACAGGAAGGACCATTGTGGTATATCTTGAGACCCATCTGACCACAGAGATGGCAAATTTGTCCACCCAGGGCCCAGGTGGATGGGAACGAAATCATTTGCGGTACTTCCCTCCCTCCTTGCCTCCCTTGTGTGTGTATGGTAGTGGTCCTGGGCTGGCCTTGCAACTCACGTAATGTTAACTAATGGGGCTTGTGACTGGCCATGTGTGAGATTGCACATGCTTTTTCCCGTGTGGGCCTTTGGAGCAGCTCACCTGGAAAATCCAAGTGGTGAACAGAATGACTGTGCACTAATAGGTGTACTCACGGCGCGGCGCCGCCACGCAGACCCTCAGTCCCAGCCCCCACCGGTCGGTGACGCTCAGTAATGAATTACATCGTGATGCGTCATACATGCAAATGATGAATTAAACTTGCTCGTCTCATATTACGTTTTATGTCATGGCTTATATAATGTTCTTCCTGTTATCCTGCTCTTCATCAGCTTGGTTTCCATACTCCCATAGCTGCTCCCTAACACCCCAACTAGCATTCCTGTGTAGAAGTGACACGACAGGTCGGGGGGTCAGGAGTCGCTGTTTCTGGGAAGTTCGATCGAGCGTCAAATTGACCGGTAAACGCCTCATCTGTGCCGCCCTCTCAACCTTTTCTGTGACACGTCACTCACGCTCTGCCGCTGCTGTGTCTGTGACTCACCATCCCTCGTCATTCACCATGCACGGGCAGCCCTTCAGACCCGTCCGTCAGGTTCCTCGTCTGAAGGAGCCTGGCAGAGTTATACAAATGACTGCTGATATGCTTTTCTTTTCTCGAGAGCAAAAGAATCACCTGGTAAGGTTATCACGGCCGCCATCTTCTCCCTTCCTGTAAGTTTATCATATCAGTCTCCGAGGAAAGCCTGAGTAAACTTTGATATCAGCATGACTCCCAGGGCGAGGCAATCATCCCAAGACGCTCGCTGGACCACTTCAAAGGCTCCGCCAGTTGCCCAAACAATACAGCATCCCTCACATTGCCTCGCCACTCGATTTCTCTTTCTCCGACCCATTGCACCACGCCTGCTTTCTACTGTCACTACCAGACTCTCAAAGACGGTTAAGGTTTGTGATTATCCAGGTCATAGAGCCTCGAGTGTTACCTTGAGGTGATACTAAATGTGAAAGAATACGTGGCCTTCCTGGTGTGGTTATCTTAACACTACAACTACGAGGATCCAAAAAGGCTCGAAGTCCAGGTTGCTACCACAGGCTGGGGACGGGGCCGAGCTCACCCTTCTCAGTTAGTGTTTACTTTTCACATGAGACTCCTTTTTAGCCATGTTTGGTGACACTTCTGAAATACGATTGACACCTGTGGCCATACACTTTCACCTGTGTGGCTAACTCGTTAACGGGAGGTAGCGTTTATTGTATCTCCCTTTTCCCGCAACTCTCTCTCTCTCTCTCTCTCTCTCTCTCTCTCTCTCTCTCTCTCTCTCTCTCTCTCTCTCTCTCTCTCTCTCTCTCTCTCTCTCTCTCTCTCTCTCTCTCTCTCTCTCTCTCTCTCTCTCTCACACACACACACACACACACACACCTGTGCTTTCCTATCATAGGAGCTGAGACAGACACGGACCCAACATGACGCAACGTGGAGAGGAGTATGGCGGGCCGTAAGAGAGGGGATGTGGAGGAGGACGGCGGCGAGAAAGAGGAGAAAGGGAGACGGAGCGAATGTGATGGAAAAGGAGGAAGAGGGAGATGAGAGCGAGGGCAGCCCACATCCTAGATGACATTACCTCTTTAGGGTAGCTGGACGGGAGGCTCGAGGCTGACAGCTCTTTAATAACTTCACTACTACTAAGGCTTCTGACCTCCTCATGTGACTTTATTATTACATTCTAAAGTATTTTCGATTTTTCATCATTGTTCGTTTCTTCCTTTCCTCTGCAACCTTGAGTTCTTACCGTTTCTTTCATTGACTTATTTCTTTATATCACAATTTGTTATCTTTAATATTTCATGTTGCCATATTGCTCGGGGTACGGTCACGTTGCCCTTATCCCCGTGAGAATAGGTTGTCAGAGTGTGTGGCCCTGTCCCCAGCCCAGGCCGCCACCGCCTCCTGACATTCACCCTTCCGGCCAAGGACCTTTACCTCGGAGAACAGGCTGTGGCTTTCCTCCATTGTCTCCGGCCAATCATACAGTCGGGGAAACCAGGTCTTCCGCTCGTCTCTTTGCACCCCCCCCTCCTCCCCTCCGCTCTCTGTGTTACACTTCAAATCACATTTTGTACACGTATAGTTATTCTTCCTTCCTATCCTAATTTTCCCCTTTCTGTTTAGCTAAATTCCCGACCTCACCGCTACCCAGAGCGAGGAGGGGATGAGTGGCCCTTTCGCTGCAGCAGCTTTTCAGTGTTTACCTTCCATAAGTTAGTAAGAGCTGCCCGGTGTTTAGAAGCAGCGAGGCTCAGAATTGTATTTGTAGTGTAAGGGGAGCCTTCGGCGGTGCCTCCTCCTTGTTTCTGCCTCAGTTAGGCCGTGAAGGTGACCTGCTCACCCCCTTCAGCTGTTGTGGTCAATGGGGAGGCACTGAGTAGCTGGGAAATGTGTACTATGAGGAGAGGCACTTAAGGAGGCGAGGCGGTCACTGCAGGTACCGGCCGGGCACTGCAGGAGAGGGTACACACAAGAGGCTGGACCCTTCCCGCCCCTCGCTGTGACCACTTACCGCTGCGCAGACGCATCTGCTCCCACACCCTCGTCCAAACAAGCCTCCTCTTCCTTCCTCTTTTCCTCTTCTCTGCTAATTTAACCCTTCTCCTCGGAGGCTCGAGAGCTCAGCTTGTTGATTCACTTCGTTACGCAAATGTTTTCCGTTTGCTAGTCCACAGGTAATGGGGTCCTCTTAAAACACGAGAGGATCGAGTGACAGTCCTACCGTGTGGCGTGCCTACGTGACCATCATTAACTGTAAGGGAGGCTCATTTCATTACCTTGATTAAATGTCACATTGCGTTACATCATTATTAAGGGCAGCGTGATGACTATACCAACTGATGTCCCATTATCATAACGATATTTTGATGGTGTGGCCCTGTCTCGCCCTCCCGCCACCTCTCCCCGCCGCTGTCAACCCCCTGCACCATATGTCCTCTTCATTCCTGAAACACGAGCACCAGTATCTCGTTGGACATTATTCGGGACAACAGAGGATCTTTCTTAAGCTGAGATTTCATTTGGAATTTGACCTCGTTTTCCCGCCAGACCTTCGTGTTGCCCCAAGTATTTCCTCCCCAGCTGGTAATGTGAGGCGACGGAGCTTCCCTCGGCCTGACCTATCTGTTGGGATCTTGACCTGATGTGCCTTCTATTGTGGGTAACATGACCTAATTTGTGTACATCCGAGACGCACCATTTAAAGCCTAAATCATTATTAACACGGTATTCAAGTGAAGGTGGGCTGGAAATGTATATTATCTATATCTTGAAAGAAGGAAATATAGTGTGGGCATGCTATATTCTCAGAAATAACAAAAAAAAAAAGTAATGCACAGTTTAGTGATAGATGAACAAAATTAGTCTCGTCTCTAATCATTAAAATTCAACACTAATTAGGTAAACACGAAAAACACCAGCCGACAACCTCATCGTGACCTGACTTGACCCGTGTACAGCGTATACAGCCAGTGACCCAGACGAGGTGCTGGCAGCTGTCTGTATAACTTGACCCCTCCAGAACCGATCCCAAGTCAGTATTTGTTTACTGTTACTTCTGGCGGCGTCTTTCAGCAGCTGAGCGTTGTTCACGGGGGAGGAAAGGCTCCTGGTGGGAAGGAGATATTTTCTCCTTGTCGGTGCTCGCGTAAAAGTGAAAGGGTTGTTTTGGTGTCAGTTCAGTTTCGGCAAATGAAATTTAATGAAGAGTGGAATGAATGAGTAGGTGTCCCTGACCTGTCCGTGGCTCAGGTATAATTATCACCGTCCCACTGACCGCCTCGCTCCCCGCACGGGCACTGGCAGCATCTGGCCTCGCCTGTGAGTTATTACCAAACTGTTTTCGACACCAGTTGTTTCCTGCTCGTGAAAAGAACAATAATGATAAATTTAACTACCTTGCTATCTGCCGGAGCCCGAAAAGCCCGAGATGCTGTTAAAGATTATGGCTTTTTGCACAAGGTATTCTAGACATCTGGAACTTTCGCCCCTCTCGTGAAGGGTCGAGTATGTGTTACCCACGAGTACAACACACAGACCTCCTGCCTCTTATTTCCTTTTTAACAAAGCGCCTGATTCACTTTTTTTCCTATCGGCGCCTCATCTTTGCTCCTCTAAGCCTTTCTGCTCTCTACCTTCCCGGCTTCCCCCTTCGGTCGCTTTTATTTTCCTAAACGGCAAAATTGGTACCTGTACGGCACATAATCATAACCCGTCATAGGTTGATTGTAGTAGAGGGCGTGCGGCGCAGGTGGTCCCCTCGGGGCAAGAAAAGGAAGAGGGTTTCCCCAGTCCGCCTCCTTCTCTTCCTCCGTCGTCGCCTCCGTTGTCCTTCTCAGGGGCTCGTTCCCCTTAGGCCTAGTGAGCTTCCTCTTACTATAGAGTCTCCAGGATGCTCCTGACCCATATTTTTTATCTATACCTCGTCGGGACGGAAGCAAGCAGCGGTGAATGGAAGTGTAGCTGCTGGTGCCACTGTGTCGCTGTCACTGTGTTTGGGTCGCACAGAATGTCCTTTGACGGATAATTTGAGATGGGCGTGTCGAGTGCATTGTGGTCGCCTTGTATCCTGCTAAGAACTGACGAGGACTTCCGCATTCAAGCGTTGTATTTTACCAATAACATTATAAAACTTGTTATTTCATAAATGTACATTTTCCCTTTATTTATTACATTCTTTTCTTTCTGACAGAGTTGGGAACTGTTGCTCGTCTCCAAGCTGGGATGGGATCTGGCGCCTATCACAGCTTTCGACTTCGTTGATCACCTCCTGTGCAGGGTTCCTTTCCTCGGGTGTGATCCTGCCGTCACCAGGAAACACGCCACCACCTTCCTCGCCCTGGCCGTCATTGGTGAGTACACACTTATTTTGAAAACCGTAAATATATATATATATATATATATATATATATATATATATATATATATATATATATATATATATATATATATATATATGTGTGTGTGTGTGTGTGTGTGTGTGTGTGTGTGTGTGTCGCGTGAGATGTAAGTGCACAGGTAAACATATCGGTAGTTATCGTTAGCGTGGATAGTCTTGGTAAATCAATGTCTGTCAGCGACTGATAATCTGATGAGTGTGAAGGATATCGATAGTTATCGTGTTCTATTGGCCGGTGCGCCACTGTTCCATGTCAACACTCAGTGACACCAGTGATAAACAAAGCGAGCCACAGCTGCCGAGCTTTTGAGCTTATCTGCCTGTTTTGTCACGGGTCCATTTTATTGTCCACAGATATATTATTAGGCAATGCTCATTATAACCAAAAAATCCCCTCTCGCGCACGTGCGTCCTTTCATCTGAGGACGGGGAGTGGGGTGACCGCTGTTTGGTGGCGTTGGGGGGAGATGGGTATTGTTCAGGGCGGCTGTGGCTGCGTCTGCTGTTGTCTGTCTTATTAATCTCCGTCTACCATAGGTTTACCTATACTACATGTCTTCAGTTCCGGCAAGTTGCCTCAATATCTGCATCATTAGAGCGCTTACAGTTGCATAAAGTTTTAATACTACTGAGTGGCGCCACCAGCCTGAACGAATTGTCAGACCCTTGCGATCGATCAGCCAATGAGCGGCGAGCTTGGGACATGTGCGAGCTGGTGTGGGTCCCCCGTTTGCCAGTACAGTGTATGGCTACAGCCTTACATACATTAAATAAAACATCAAAGATTGTGAGTTAATCCTTAAATACACAGGAGATGGCACGGGAGTCCTATACAAATATAAATTTCGCTCCCGTACTAAAATATAGTACATGTAGGCACCCGCCTGCTGGCGCGTTCCACCAACCAATCAGCACGCAGGAAGCTCCAGCTGGCACCCGCCACCAGCCAACCAGCGCGCGTGTAGCCCAACAGATGGGCTTGAATACAACCTATCAAAACTGGCTGGAGTCCCATACAACTTTTACTAGCGGCCGGTGTATTTTATACGAGACAAATGCACTTCCAGCTTGTTGTTGATTGCACGATAATAACCATTATCGCTCTACACGTCTGACCAGGCTGAACATGTTCACGCTTGGCCTAACACAGGGACGAGACCGGCCTAGACGCGCCTGGGAGCGTCCTCTCTGTGAGGGACGACCCGCGGCAGATGCTGACTGTGTACCCTCAAGTGTAGGCCAATTCTATGTGTATTCAGAGGTATTGGTGGGTGACGGAGACTGCTAGTCTGGACACCTGAACTTCAGAAGCGTGCAGTTCCCCCTGACAGCCTCCTGCCGAAGGGGAGTGTCGGGTTACGCTCGCCCAGTCTCCTCCATTAACTCGTGTTAGCATAGTAAAGTACCCTCGCTCTGACACACTTACATAGAGCCCACACACATACGAGCTCAGAGATGACAAAAAAAATGTTGTAATAGAGATATCAAGGTTTCATAAGTTGACCATATGCAGGAGGCTGGACACAAGGGTCAGGAAGGGCGCTGCACCGAGGGCTACACTGGTATTCAACAACCCATGAGTCGGAGGTAGACCTACACAGGCCTCTCCACGATGTCACACACGAACACAGACACAAACACTCAATTCCACCACCAACAACAGACCAGAACACCCTGCTAGGCCAGGAAAGGAGAATGACAAGTGATCTGACATACGTGACAAATATGCTCTCTTCACTGCGGCTCTCGGCCCTTGACGAATGCAATTACATCTTCTTGTATGAGGCTCTGAGAAGCCTCTGCCCCTTACCATTAAGGAAAGGAAGAAAAAATACCCGCTTTGTGTAAATAAATGCAGGTTAAAAGGCAAAAAACTACATTAGAAGACAATTTGTTCGGCTTGACAGCAGGGCCGGCGGGAAGGGGAGGCGAAGAATGAGGTGTCCCTGACGACAATGCACACTGTAATGTTGGGTTTGGTGCTGACCTGGCGCTGGCGCTGCTGCTGCTGCTGCCTCCCTCACAGGAGGTCGCGATGCTATTCTCTGCCCTCTATACAGCAGCCTGGAAAGAAGATAAATGAATCATTAATAAGTGATATAGGACATTTTCAACTTTCATTCTGTATTAATGTATATACAAAGAGTAATTTCTATGTTTATCTTTAACTGTAGAAACAATC
This sequence comes from Scylla paramamosain, assembly GCF_035594125.1. Classification (NCBI taxonomy): domain Eukaryota; kingdom Metazoa; phylum Arthropoda; class Malacostraca; order Decapoda; family Portunidae; genus Scylla; species Scylla paramamosain. The sequence goes on from NC_087166.1 coordinate 4,524,227, forward strand.
AAGCGATCTTTAATTTCGCGGGGCTGTTCTCGCCAGGAAGTGGCGGGTTGATGCAGGTATCGCGAGTAGAACTTTAAGACTCTACTAGTTACATAAAAAAAAAAAAAAAGTTTGAAAGTAAGAAGATTCCTTCCCCTTTTTTTTTTTACCTTACGTCCCAGCGGCCACCCAGACCTTCTTGTCTGCAAACAGTTTTGTGGAAAATCCCTCCAAGGCGAGGCGATAAACAGGCGATCTGGGTGGATTTTCTCATTGGCTGGGATCCTTCAGTCCTTTTACAGCAGTCTGATCTTATTTTTTTCTTTGGCTGTATTTTTTATGTATTTTTTTTTAGACGGGGAGGAGAGCCCGGAGGCATCATCTGGGCTGTGGGTCTGGCCTTAAGAGGGTATTTGTATTCTCATCCAAAAGTAAACTACCTTTTTCTCCTTGTTCCGATGGATAATTCACCCCCTCAGCACCCGAAACGTGGCCTATAGAAATTCTTGCAATCCGGCCTTTTCTTTGTTGCACTTTTTATCACCTCTGCCCTTTCTACTCCGTTTAGCCATGCTCCTCCTTCGCTTCCTTTTTTTTCCCTCGAATCTCTCCAAAGGGTCATCGTTTATTTAGCCCCCGGGGTTTTGAACTGCACCATTCGGCAATTAGCATTTGAATATATCAGCCATCTAGGGTCCGTTTTTAGCATTCTGTCTCCCCATACTTGAGCAGGCCAAGTGTAGGCCGATATAATGTGCGGTGGGTCGGCCTGCACCATTATCTAGGCTACCTCTCTCACTTCACTGCCGCCACTGGAAATTCCTCAGAACAGTTATTGCTGAGTAAAGAAGAGGAGGGGAAGAGAAGGGGACAGAGAAGAAGAGAAGGTAGAGGAGGAAGTGAAGTAAGACTAGTGTTTATTTTGATGTGTGAAGATTCGTAAGTTCAAAAGCATGTTATTAGAATCTTTACTGCCCCTTGTTGTGGTTACTCTTTGTGAGGTTTCTATATGGCGTGGGTCTGGTAACAGTGAGCATCACTGGTATTCTCTTTTTTGTCACGGTGAGGACATTCGGCCACATATGGCTTAGATCCTTTCCTTATTTATTTTTTTTAGACCCTTGCGTATAGTTAAGATTAGCACGGTCAGTTAACACGTCCAGCTGCCATAACCATCACCAAGCCTCCTGCGTGTCCTAAACAAATTGAGAGCGACGACCCACCACGATTAGCATAAAGCTCTAATCAGATGTGTCGCGGCGGTGGTGTCGTTGGTGTCGTGCGCCTTCCTTCCTGTCTTCCGGAGGTCTGCTTCCCACCGCCTAATGGCCGTGACGCTCGCGGTTTTATGCCTACTAATTTATATCGACTTTTAAAGCGACATCCATCACATGAGTTGTATAGGCCTAAGAATGTTTTTGGAGGTACTCTCGATCGGCTGTGTTGAGCGCCGGCAATAAACTGCAATGAAAAGGTGACCAGAGGAGGCCTTTTTTCATTTCTTTTTTTTTTTTTTTTCGTGAAGGCAGATGGGTGGCCGCCTCACACCATGCTAATGATGGAAACGGAGTCCCCTTCTTATGTCTTTCCCCCCCTTAGCCACCTGGACACCGCCATCTTGCAAACATTCTAGCGCAGCACGGTTATGAAGGCGCCCCTAGCTGACAGGCACAAAGCGGCGGGGCGACCCACAGACTGTCGCGCCGGGGACACTTGAACTCCAGCCATAGATGTTGCGCGCCCTCCGACCCTCACACTCCCAGAAAACTTTTTCACGCTCCATTTTTTTCATTCATATGTGTTCCCCTTCTTTTCGGATACTCCATCTTCTGTCACTTCGTCCCTCTCTCTTTGTCTTGACCCTCCCTCACTCTCCCACCCCCTATAAGCCACTCTTTCACCTTCGCTCACTACTATGGTTCTTATTATTACGTTGCTTTCCCCTGTGCTAACGCTCGCTGCGTTCAAGGAAATGTTAGCCTTTGAGTTCCTAGGAAACAAGACACCCTCCTCCTTCTGCTGCCTCCCCTCCCCACCTCACCAAGTCTTCCCACAACACCTTCTAACAGCTGGACCCAACCGACCTTCGCTCCCCTTCTTTTTCCTCCTCCCCCCCAACTTCTTCCCCTTTTCTCTCCCTCCTCCCCACCCCTCCGCGGGCACTGTAGTGGGGCGGCAAAAACCACTCCACTTGTCAGGTAAAAAAATCCTTCGCTGCGCACTGAATCATGAGTCCTTTTTTGCGCGATTTTGCAAATGAATGAGCGCATTTATGCTTCACAGTCTCTTCCAGGCCCATTCAATTGCAAAATTAGGCCAGTAGGGTATAAATCACTTACTTCGTTATTCTGGCCAAAAAATAATACAGAAACCACTTGCTAACGTGCTATGCTGGCGACCTGCTGGCTTATGATAAAGAGGCTGCGAGGTATATCACCACCCGACAAGAACCACCATTCTTTTATACGGCCTTTTTTTTAAACCTCCCCCAAATTTTTTGAAACCATTCCTACGGTGAAGGGAAATTAATATCCTTTGTATGACCAAATAATAGAGGTTCCAAGGGGTAATTTAATCTTAGTCTTTAAAAATTAAAAGAAAAATAACTAGAATGGGTAGGAAAAGGATAGATATTTTTTTCGTGTGTGTGTGTGTGTGTGTGTGTGTGTGTGTGTGTGTGTCTAATAGGGTATTAATCCTCTTGACGATAACTTTCAAAAAGTGAAATAACTAAAGATAGATTGATGGATTTGTCACCATCAGGCGATGGTAAAACGAGTCAGTCCTTCCAGAGACGAGGGAAAGTATGACTAGTGATTTGTGCGAGTGGAAAGGTCTGCCTCGGGCCCCAAACGTCTGCCCAGGTCCTTAGACGGTACCTGGCGTCTGTGAGGGAGGCCAGGTGGTGGACGGGCGGCAGAAGTGATAATAGTAGAGGCACTGGTGGAGGTGGAGAAGGGGATGGTTCATGTTATGTTTGATAAAAGACGCATAGGACCGTCGCACATAAAATCAGACACATCTCAGCCATCCCTGAAATACCAGGAGGATGTTACGTGCTGATTCGCTACGTCGCGAAATTTAGTCGTTTGGTTACGTCTTCTTAGGTGTCAGCGTCACCCTGCCCACTTCCTGCCATTGTCTTGTGAAGGCCTTGTATGGGGAACCTGACACCATTGTGACCATGGAGGCCCAAGGAAAGACTTAGGCGTTTTGAGGCTTTGACGGAGTCTCTGAGGTTGCCTGTAGCAGGAGCGTCGGCGGCGTGATTGATGACCGGGTGAGGGATGAGGGGATGAGGAGGGTCGGGCAGCTGCTGCACGGAGGGTCAGAGGTTGTCACATACAGGGTCTCGTCGTTGGCCGCCTTAGAGACCTCAATAGGCTCACAAGAACCAATCTCTCTTAAGTCCCCTAACAGTCGGGAGCTCTCGCACGTGCTACCATAATCTAAATACCGTGCCGTCACCCCGTGATAAGAATATTACAAGGCTGGTGCAGGGCATGCTGACCCAGAGTGGTGGGCGGCGAAGGCAGCGGCTCGAGTCGTGCTGGCCTCAGGCGGGCTGGCGGGCGGCACGCGGGCCAGGTGACGCCGCCCGCGCTATCCCCAATCTACACAGCGTAATCAGCTCACCTTTGTGCAGGTTTGAATGCATTGTTCGCGTCTCAAAGCAGAAGAAGGTTAACAGAGTTTCCTTGATGCGTGTTATTGATGAAAGATTTCGAACTTTTAGAAGACCAATAAACCTCACTTTCTTAAACTGAATCAGCAGCTCAGGTTACATTGGAAGCAGACTTAAACGTGAACCAACCAGCCAGTCAGCCCATCACGCTCGATCATCAATCTGTTATCAGGTAGTTCTTTCAGTAAGCCCGTCCACACTATGGTCTTTATGAGTAGGTGCGGTAGTGGCCTCATCTTCCTGCCCGCCCCACCGCCCCACCGCCCCACCTCCTAAGATGCCGATAGAGAGAAAAGAATGGTGGTTAGGGATATGCGGGCTGTCACGATTTAGGGCTATATATTGATTAAGTCTTGCGTGTCCTCCCGTGCTAGTGGTGGGCGTTTTGATCATCCAGCGAGGCGGTGAACTCGTGTTCGCTTGCGGCGCCAAGACAGTGTACCCAAGAGGAATGAAATATACGAAGGTGGTTGTGTAATATGTTACTTAGGATAATAACATTTATAGATGATGTCCAAACACAGGAAGTTGTGAGTGTGACGTGCATGACTAATTGTGGGGAGGACAGCTGGTGCCTCCCTCTCGGCCCTGCTCCACCCCGCAGAAGCAGAACGTAAGCCAATTTATGGCAGGGACTGGGCAGAGGCAGAAGGGGCGTTGGTGGTGGCTCGTCCTGCGCCATGTCACTCTCCGGGAGACTATCGTGATCTGGCCCGATACAGCCTCCATCTTCCAGTATGTGGGGGATGGAGGGCCCCCTACCGCTTTGTCCAACTCTCACTCGGCCTGATGTTCCGATAACCAGTTTAAACAGCGGGTCCTGCATGTCCCCGTCAGGGTTTTGTAATATAGAAATAGTGGAGCCACGCGACCCCTTTGTGCTTAGAGATACACACGCCTACACAGTAATCCACAGCCCTGGCTGAGTGGCACACTCGCCCCTCTGGTCCCCAGGCGTAAAGGGGACAACTGCCGCCTCTACCCTTCGCTTTTGTAAGTTCTGATGGAGCGTGGTCGTGTTCAGGAAGTTTTCGTAAATAGACGAAATTTTGGAATTAGCAGGTTATTGTGCTCGGGAGCTATAAAGTCTTTCACTCCAGGTGGAAAGAGTTATAAACATTTTCACCCACGCAGACCAAACTGCCGTTTCAATCTCCAATTATAACTGTCAGTATGTTTACAGATTTCATCCTTTTAGAGTTTGGAAGTTATTCAGTTAGCTATCTATTGTGCTTTAGAATCGTCTTGAATGGTGTGGTGAGGAGGGAGGCGTGCTGGCCCATCAGATGCTTCTCTATTCTCAACCAATCACGTATAGCAACCTTTCTTTGAGCTCATTTCTGGGCGTCTTTTCCCTTGGTACAGTACTGGGGACAGCAGCTAAGGGTGGCCATGGTGGGTCGCTATTAAACTAGACTCCGAGAAAAGTAGGTATGTGCCCCTGCATTCTTTTTCTACAGTTCTTAAACACAGTGTTTTAGTGACCCTTTCCGAACGATAGTGCGACAAACTGCCTTTAACAACGGTAATTTAACAGAAATATCCCCCTTTTACACCTTTATTACACCCTAGTTGGGACGATGGGCGTGAAGGACAGCGCCACCCACACCTCTGCTTCGGGGGACCCAGATGATAGTGCTCCTGCCCCTTGGAATCATGGGGTATCATCGCGACGTATATGAGCTAGAATTCTTCTCTTTAAATATGGAATTTCGCTTGATAAATTACCATAAATCTTTTGATTGTACCCTCGTAATTTGTTTGATAAAGAAAAAAATGCTTAAACGCTCATAGCAATAGATGCGACTGGCATTCTGGTTTACCAATGCTGCACCTACACTGCCCCTCATCATCCCTTCCGTGCCTCCCATCCACGACCAGTCATACAGGTTTACAGGTCGCTTGAGCCAGTCAGCCATACATACAAGGTACAGAGGACGTCTGGGTGTGGTTTGAGGGTTCCGGCAGCCACGTCTGAGAGGACCTAGACGAGGAGCCGTCGGAAGTAGATGTCTGTCCTCTAACACACACACACCCACAAACACACACACACACACACACACACACACACACACACACACACACACACACACACACACACATATATTATTTGCAATGCATCATCTAAATATCATCTTGGCCTTCATTTAATCATAGCCGACAAAAGACCTGAAAGAGCAGCCAGTATGATAAACATGATACGACATAGTGGCGTCTGAGCAGCTATTGTTCTACGGGACTTAGGCTAGGGGCCGTTGAAGGAGGACAGAGGTGTTAGGTCTACAAGGGATTCGTCGTTAGCCAGCGGTTGGGGAGGAGGGCTTATTCAGCAGGGGTCGTGGGCGTGGGGTGGACGGCCGTGCCACGCAGACCACATCGCCCAACCGCCATCATGGACCAGACCGCACACTGCCTCTTCCTTCTCATTCTCTTCTTCTTCCTCCTCTTGACTCGCCGTGCCCCTCGTCGCAGGTTGTGTCGGCTGTGTTCCTCTCCCGAGTCCCTTCTCCTCCCTTGCCCCTCGCTATTCGTCTATTGTCGCCTTCTTCATTGTCGTCACCACCCTTATTTCAGGGCTGACTCTTCTATTGTGGTGCCCCGACCCTCTAGCTGATCTCTGGTTCCTCATAATCTCATGTCGCACTGTATGAACCATTATAACGCCGTGAGGTAATGAAAGAAATCTACATTCATGCAAATACGAAAGAGAAAATGCGTGGAATTGTGCGTTTCTTAACCACTTGAGGGAAAGCTCCAAAGTTCCGCCCTCATGTGGTTACTCATGTTGTTTCCTGTCGTAGCCGCGACCGACCCACTCTCTCTCTCTCTCTCTCTCTCTCTCTCTCTCTCTCTCTCTCTCTCTCTCTCTCTCTCTCTCTCTCTCTCTTGACAAGACCAAACATGCTGACCACCTTCCACACCAACACCAAACACCCAAACCCGAGGCCGTCCGGAGGCTGACCACATGGAGTTCCGGTGCCCGTGACGACGCCGATGTAGGCATGGCCAGCTAAGCCATTCTTCCGGCCTCGCAGAATGAGGTTATTAAGACACCTCAATTAAGCATTACTTGCAAAAATTTAAATGTGCTTGACTGGGATGTTTCACTGGTCTCAATATTTTTTTTCTTACACACATTCAAGGAAAGTAAGCGGATAGTTAGTAATTCACTTGATGTAAAAAAGACACTATTTCAATTCTGCCTAGTCTCTCTTTGCCCCTGTCTAACTTGGTGACTTCCGTGTCGCCTGTGGGAAACAATGATCTATGGTGTCCGGCCAACGAGGGAATCCAATCGTAAAAACACGGCTTGATACTTTTCCTCAATTATTTATTTATTTATTTTATTTATTTATTTTTTTACGATTTTATGAGGTTTGGAGTAAATCCAGAAATAACAGCAGTGTCAATAATATATGTACATGGTGAAGAGTGAGTGACAAGACCTGTGGTGAGCGGCGCCGCATAGGAGGGGAAGCTGCGGGAGTCTGGCTACTATTAGCATGGCAGGTGTTGCGTGAAGCGGGTGGGTGTCGTGAGTGTAGCGTGAAACATTGTAGTGGTGTCCTGGGGGAGGGGCGGCTGAGTAGGGACACGTGTAAGGTGTGCGAGGCATTTCGACCAATCAGGATGGCGCGTGCGTTTGACCGGATGTGACGTCATATTATTACTAGAGCCACGAGTCTGCAGGAATAGAGCCCCACCCCAGCAGGCAGGGGAAGGGAGGGGCACACACCTTGATGTATGGGTGATCTGGCTACACACACACACACACACACACACACACACACACACACACACACACACACACACACACACACACACACACACACACACACACACACACACACACACAAACAAACAAACAAACACACACACACACACACACACACACACACACACACACACACACACACACACACACACACACACACACACACACACACGTACAAGAAATATCAGTATGTCACCATGACGGTCACATTTGAGCATTGACTAATAAACACGGAGGAGCAGAGTTGTGGAGGAAGGGGTGTGGGCGAAAGCAGGAAGCTGGAGCATGTGCCGAGGGTGGAGTCCCTTTAAAAGTTATCCAGCCAACGCCTCTCATAATTATACTAAATTATATTGATGCCGTGTGGGTGCCTGCCTCGTGCTGCCATCAATTGTTTTAATATTTGAGTAATATTTCCCTTGTAAAGTTAAGTACCATAGAAATGCAATGTTAACCATCTCACAAAGATCAACATGTAATTTAGCTTTCATGATGCTTTCTTCAATATATCAGTTTCTATGATGAATTAGTAAACATGCATTGGCTGGCCAAGATTGTGGTGACCAGGACTGAACGCCTCAGGGTACCACCGCCGACCTAATCTCCCACTCTCCCTCAACACTATTGTCTCTGATCCTTATTTTGTATCGAGGTGTGTGCCCGCGTGGTCAGCCGGTGCTTCTGGTAATGCCTCCAAGAATTTTGTAAACACCTTGTTAAAGGGGCATTTGAGAAGGAGGAGGAGAATAGGGAAAATAGGGGACAGGGACCATAAGAGAAAGTGGAAAAGCCATACACTGGGCAGGGGCTTTTAGTCTCGCATTGTTACCAGGGAAATGTTGATGACAAAAACTTAATTTTTTGCTACATGCTCCCTGTACTTCTTACTAAAACGGCACATTTGACTGAGAGTAGCAGGAATGTGTTTAATACTTGACTAGCGAGTTCCGGTGACAGACTGCAATATTGTGCGAATGTACGGAGTGTGTGTGTGTCATTGTATCCGTGTCACTGTGTCAGGAAGTGGGCATGGCGTGTTGCTGTGGCACGAGCCTGGGTCTGTGCTTCACACTGGAGGGGCGGGGCTGGGGACCATTCATTGGTGAACACGTGGGGGAACTGCACACTGGTTGAAAACACTCCAGCCTGTGATTAAGGCCTCATCTATGGGTGAATAGTTGAAAAGGGGAATTGTATGCCTAAAGAAAGCTGATATAATAGTCCTAATGGGGTGGGGGAGGACCACGGTAGGGCAAGAATGCGGCCACAGCATCTCGAGGGACGGGAGTTGGGTTTCTACCCTGCCGGAGCATCGCTTCGACCCCGAGGGATTTCAATGCCAGTGGAGATAGCAATCGAAATTATAGGCTCAGAGGGTCCTCTGTCGCCCAACGTGGCTTATCAGAAGGAATCTCTGCCCTGGTTGTAGCCCACTTTGGCCGCATGCGAAAGGGAGGCAGAGAACGTCCTTGCCCCGATAGGACTCAGCCAGGGGAAAAAATCTACCTCCCAAAGCTGTGGCGAGGTATCTTGGCAATAACTAGGGTGGTCGTAAAGAGCGAAGAACAGTAAGGTTCTCCCTGGAAAGCCTGCTGGTGAGTCATGGGTGTGCGTGCGCGCGTGTGCCATCATCAGCAATGCCTCGACGATTCCTTTGTTCACGAGGCTCCTCAGGGGTAATTAAATGTTGTCTAACTTTTTAAATGGGTGGCTGCCCTCGAGTGGCGGAGCATCTGGTGCCTCTGAGGGGATCAAGGAGCCGGTAATTGATTCGTAAGGACGCTGTCATGCCCCGCTGATGAGAGATCGCACCTGGAGGCCCAGTGGCAGAGCCCGAGGCCTAAGAAACACCTCGATGGTTTCAGTAACTCGGAAAACAGTGGTTACCCTTGTGAACATAACTTGCTTTTTCCTGCCATTATCTTGCCATTATTATGCCTTATTGTCCAAACAAAACTCTGTTTGATATGTCTGTTCAGTGTTGAATTTGTTGCCGTGGCGACAGAAGATGGTGGGACAAAAGACTCCTGGGGGTAATGAGCTGCAAACTGACCATCTGCAGACTGCTTTCTCGGTGCTGCCCTTCGATGCCCGTGGGTGAGTCTCAATCGATCAGCGTCCCCCCTCGCAAGGTGTTCTGTCCAGCGGGCTGTGGAGACATCTGCTTGTCGGCGTTCTCTTTAACCACCGTTCGCGGAGGGACGCATCGATTCCAATACTCTTAATTGCTGACAGGAATAAAAAAAAAACTTGAACAACGAAAAAATCCATCATTGAGCTGAATTAAACTGCTGACAAAAAAACTCAGCATACATATCAAAAGGTTTAAACTGTAGTACAAACATTCACAAAAAGTAATCACACAATGGTACATTACTTCCTGATAAAAAAAAAAATAATAACGTTCAGTGTACATGCGTATGGTGAGGAACTCGGACGCCGACGCGAGGAAATGATGTAACAAAATGAACTGCTCATGAATAAACCGGACATGCGATTGACTCTAACAGTGAGTAGATTTCTTTGCTTTTTATTAGATTTCATTGGAGGTCCCGCATTCCTTACATTCTGGATTCTACATCTTTTTCCTTGCTGCCAAAAGTGTGATTTTTCATTCCTCGGGTGAAACGTCTGCCTCTGAAATCTTTTCAGAATTCTGCTCAAATACCATAAAGTAACGCACACATTTGTATCCTCAGTAGTAAGCAGACGAACGAAAGTCTCTGGATTGCTTGACCGTTACGTGTTACCAGTCTCTTCCAGGTGCAATGGTACGGACACGTGCCCTCTCCCTCCTCCTTCCTTCCCCTCCACTTCTATCTTCTCTGCTGTGCTCCTTTTCCCCGACCCTCGCTCCTGAACTCGCCCATCTCCTGCTTTTATTCACCCAATGCCTTTTAACTCCCCTCCACCCCCTAACCTCGTTTTCTTTTAGACTGGTTTCGTTTTCTATATCCCAATCGCCGCACCTTCTCCCTTCCTTTTCGTAGCGACGTCTGAGGCGCCGTCTACTGCCCCACAAACCGGTTCTGCTCATACATCCTTCTGCACTTTTCTTCAAGGCTGAGCATCTCTTCTCCCAGCAGGGGCTCACGGAAGGTGTCCAGGCCAAGATCAGTCAGGTATAACGCATTATTGAAGACTTGTGACAAGAATGTCTCGATGCAGTTGTAGTGGAAGATCCTTGCAAAGTTCTCGAAATATAGTGACTGAAATAGTGCTCGGGTCATGTTTCTGGCGGTGGTGCGGGCGAAGACGCGGCAAAGACCAGGTCCCCCACTCAGACAACTGGGCCTCAGCCGCGACCCTCTCTTAACCAAGCTCAGTGAGGGATGTAATTTCAGTTCTGTCTCTGTACCACTCGGGGGTGGGGGATAGAGGGAGGGAAGGAAGGTGAACACTGACGCCGGCCCGGTCGGCGTTCGGAGTGCGTCGTTGTACGAGGTGGCCGCTGAACAAAGAGAAATAGTATGGGAAAACGAGGGCGATGTACAGCGGGAAACAGACAGACTACTGGCCAGCTTAATATCAAAGAGCTGCGCTGAGGCACCTAAGGGAACTCACTTCCTTCACAGACATTAATAGGACTGCATGTAACAATGTCCTTATTTGGTTAATATGAGATGATAACAAAATCTCACAGATAAGCACGCAATGACGGAAGAAGACTTGAAAAAGATATATAACTTTTAAAGTGGAGCAAATTAAGTAACGTTGGGAATGACCAATCAGTCCATTTGGTAATACAGATTCCATCCTGTGGCACCTCCCCTGATGAGCCATAAGTCACAGCTTCCTTCCTGTAATGAACCATTACTTCCCAATGCCCTCCACAAATGTCACCTAATTATTATTGCCTTCGCAGAAGTGTCCGCCCTCACACTTTTTTTTTTTCGGTCGATGCTGCGATGATTATGTAGGGACAGCAAACATAAACTGTATGTCCACTTCAGTGGCGGTTGTCCAAAATCCTTGCAAGGGAAGAAGAGCAAAAACATGTCATCCTTTAGTGTTATTACTGCCGTGGTGGGCATGAATAACATAACTTTCCGTAGTAAAGAAGCACACTTCTTCCTTTGCGGCTTTCAGATCTTACGAAGGGTGTGAAGCCTCTTTTATATCACCGATGCTTAGGTCTTTCATGATTTGTTGACACTCATGAGGCGAGGTCTGGGGTCTCTCGGTGCAGTGTGGTCATCCCTTCCTTTGCTTGCGGAGGGTTTTCACGGCCATTCAAGCAGGACAGTGTCGACACAATAGCGACGCTCTGCTCGAGGTACTGGGAGCCCAGTTTATATCCTTCATTATGGTTAAACTCTGCTATAAATCCTGCTTTACTACCGTTCCTTTATGAATCACTCTAGTGTTAAAGTTCTTTGGCACTTTTCTATTGCATGCTCGTCAGGATGCGCTACTTACACTAAATTTATGGCATTTAAAGCTTGAGTATATGGGCAGTTTGGTTTGAGAGACAAGTGAAATGACTGTAACCTAAGACCACAAGTATTTCTCCTACATCCACACTCACCTACATCATAAGAGAGACAGCGTGGGACGGTGTCCATTCCTGCAGGAGTCCATACCCCTCTCCCCTCTCTGCCTCCTGGTTTCAATCCCCCGTCAACGCAAGTTTTTATCTACCTTGGAATAGGACCCCTGATTGCAGCCTTTGGCACCGACGCCTGCTGGTGGGTTGGCAAATGAATGCAATTTGAGCTGCAGTTGATCCTCGTGGGGTTCCCGGTGTTGACTTATGGGTAGAATTTCTCATCAGATAGAAGACGCTTTCACACGCCTCCTGGATCATCCACCGTACAAACATGTTGCTTATAATATTGATGAATGAAATAAACATTGTCATAGGACAGTTAAGCAACATGATAAGGGAAGCAAACACTGCTGGTGTGCATATGAGGCCTCACGTGACTACGGCTTCTCCCATCCAAGTGCTTTCAAGCGCCTCGTTGGCAGGTATTCAGCGAGGAGCCCCAATGACTCGGGGCAAGACAGTGCCGCGCCACCCCTCCCGTACAGCTGAGGACCTCAGCCTTCATTACCGCCAATGAATGTCTTCCTCACACACATTTAGTTCCCTACTTGTGTAGCTGAGAGTCGTGCGAAGGTTCAATGGTTGTGAATGTCTTGGACGCCTCTCGTAGTTCAGAGAGTTTGTCCTTGGATTTAGGACGCATTTGCTTAGCTCTGTATATGTTAAGACGTCTGGCAGGATGAGATTTAACGCTGACGAAGGCTGTGGGAACGTCTTCTCTCGTTTGTTCCTTGCTGTGTCGACACCTAAACCGTGGCTAATTCTATGATGCAAAGTCTGGAGCAATGGAGGCTATAAGCTCTTATATATATATATATATATATATATATATATATATATATATATATATATATATATATATATATATATATATATATATATATATATATATATATATATATATATATATATATAAGGGAGTATCGTAGATACGATTGTTCCCCAGCGTTCATCATAAATGCTCCTGCTGCCTTTAACAACTACATGATGAAATGATGGCGTGTACCCTTGGCATACTTTAATTCATTAGAAAGAAAAGTGGCTTACGAAGAAGTTAAATATTCATTAATATAGTAATAGTTTCCTTTTATCGCTGCTGCGGACATTGAAAAGTAATGAAGCTGAATTACCACGATCATCAATATCTGCAGGAGTATTATGCAAATACCTGTTACATAACGATATCGAGTCTATTTAATAATTTTTCTCTCGCCTTCCCCGTGAGAACCCTCATAACGCCCTCACAACACCTGCCCCCATGAGTCACTGTTCTGGCAGTAATGTGGGGATTCAGTGCTTTTTATATAGCCGAATGTGGTCAAGTATGTCATTAATGTGAGATGTTTCAATATACATGATGGCGACGAAATGACGTTCTAGATTTGTATGTACTTTCCATGTGTTGAAAAGATACTTCAGGAACAGGAACCTCCATTGGCCGCTAAGGCTCTCATCTGAACACACGTGTTGGGCGCCGTTCATTAACACTAAATTATACCAAGTGAATTGCGGCAGGAGCGAGGCAGCACGCTTGGCTGTGTTGTGCAGCGTCACCTGCACAGCTGTGTGTCTGTCTGGTGTCTGGTCCACATGTGTGGTCTTTGCAGATATAAAATAATTCTCACCAAGCACTTTACTTGCCACACCCTGTGAGGACTTAACTGATTGGTAGTTTTTACCGCATTCGCGTGCCACAGTTACTACACTTTCATCCAGCAAAAAGCCTAGATGATGCCACTGAAGCTAAGTTGTCATCACCTCCACATCTCTATATCAGTCTTTTTTTTCAGGTGTTCACAGTGTTTCAAAGATAATTTATTAATGTTTGTGTGACCAGTATCGAGTATCACTTCACAAATTATCTCCAGCTAATGATCTATTTTTTTCCATAAGGGTTAAGGAAGAGAACTAAGCGCCATCTGGCAGACGGGTAGCGTTGCCCCACCTGAGGCCTCTGGCCCTGGTCATTGGTTACCTGATATGACTCGTTCCCCCACCCAGGCAAGCGACCAGCCTTCATGGCAACCGTCCCTTTGAATAAGCTTGAAGCTTTTTTCATAATTTTAACGAAAAAAACATTTGTTACACGAGCATCTTTACCAGGTGGATTCCCCATTATCACGATCACAAAACTAATTAAAACACAGGTTTTCAAGGGTGATTACTAAGCCATTCATTTTCAAGCATTTCAATGAAGTTGGAGATGGTGCCTCTGTCTGTTCTTTGCCTGTGTTCGAAAGGGTGACATGCGGGGCGGGCAGCATTTCACACAGGTTGAGGCGCCTCGAGGGATGTAGGCCTACAGGTGAGCGGAGTGGTGTCGCTGCAGAATAATTGGCGAATGAAATAGGATCAGCTTATTCCTAAACCTGCCGGGATCTTTGATTACACCCGATCATGTGTTGTGAAAAAGTAATAGGCTTAATTCAGGTACTGGTAGTCGGTAATGGTGCGCGCGGTGGGGTCGGTGTGCTGGCGATGGAGGCCTAGCCAGCTTGGCCTTATTTGCATATGATTGGTTTGTAAGAGGCAGGCCTAGTAAATTGTAAAGGTGAATGCAGCAGCATTTCTGTGGGTTCCTCTAAGCCGATTACAACATTCATCTAACAACTGCATCCCAGAGGCATAAGAAAAAATGCATATGGGCAAAGGGCGAGACCTGAAAAATACTTCAAATGCTTTATCACCTGGAATAAAGAGCACAGCTAAAAACTAGTTCTACGTATACATGGGCCATTCCGCTTAATGCGACGCCATAGAGGAAAGTGCGTATATATTCATACAAAAAAGACATCCACTGATTTAGCTCAATATAGATAAAATAGTTACTTAACTATTGATACAAAGTTGTGTAACCTAGTGTGCCATGCCGTAGCGAAGCTCTGGCAGCATGGTAGCAACAAGAAGCCGGGAACGGGGAACCACGTGGGCGGCGGAGAGACCCAAGCCCTTAGACGGTGTGGAGAAAGGCAGTGTGTAGCGGGACAAGGGTCGGGAGGGGGTGGGGGTTGATGAACTGGGCGCAGAGGGAAGGAAGAAATAAGGCTGAATGATGTTTGGTAAGGCCTCAGGGAAATAAGTATTTTCATTCTGATATCATTAGACTGTGAATTATAACGATTTTACTTAACTTTTATCATTATATACTTCATATTATACATTAAAAGGCAGAAAATGAAAAACTATATTACTGCGAATGGAACATTTATATATTAGAAGCTGCACCACGTTCTGTGGTAAAACAAGATGCTTCCACGACCTAAAAAAGAAAAAAAAAACAGTCGTTGGACTCCGATGTCCGCCATTTTTAAAAGTCCAGGTGTTAGGAGAGGACCGCGTGGCTGTAGAAAACGGAGGATGGGATGTTCGGTGTTTCTTGATGATACTCTTTACGATATTCTGCCACTTTCAATGTAGTGACTCTGGAGGACTGTGTGGTTAACTGAAATCTGTAAAAGAACTTTCTATAAAAAAACTAAACTGCTTAACCCATAAGTAGAGCATTTAAATCTCCACGAGGTGTGCTGTAGACGTTGGACAAAAGAGGTCCGTCTCGCCTCGGGGCCCACAATGCCGTCTGGCAGCTGAGGAGGGAGCCTTCCTTTCCACGCAGCCCACAACCACCTGGCACAGCCGGGCTCCCTCTCCACCAGGCAAAGACCTTTACCTGTACCGATGAAAACTTAGATTCCCGCCACATGCTCTTCAAAGTCCAGCTCCACAAGGACAAAACCTCGACTCAGCTTCCGAAATTTGGGAAAGTGAAATAAGGAATTTTACATCACACCGTCTTCATTCATTACTATTCTCATAAGTTATCGTACAAGTTTTGTACACGGCATACCATTCTTTGTCAGGAGCAGCCCTTTAAACAATACGGTCGAGTAACCACGATCCGGAAGCAGCAGCGGTAGTACGTATACTATACAACAAGAGCGCCAATGGGCACGCCGAGATAATTAGAGCCACCCGTGTTCAAGCCGGACGTTCAACCCTTTAAAGCCCAATGCAACAGTGGCCACGCGCCGGAAACTCAGAGTGGTTGTGTCCGGGATGAATGTAATTTTCGGGAATTTCAACGCAGCGCTGGTCGTGATCAGAAGCGTGTCGCGAGGCTGGGATGCTGGGATGCTGTTTATCCATTTTTATTCGTAATATTTTCTTACCATATTACTTATTTTTTCTTAATCCCTCGGTTATTTTCTTCATACCTAAAACGGCGTTCCCTTAACGTTAGTGATGCTGCTCTGAAGCACCTGAATAACATCTGAGGAAGCTGAGGAAGCTGTCTCGAGTGCCCCACCCTACACGCTTCTCTTCCGTTCTCTCACTTCCTCTTCCTTTTCCTCTTCCTCACGTGGTCCCTTTATTTCAGTCGCTTTTTATAGAGTTTCCGGTGCTATAAAATAATATTTTTCATTTGTACTTATGAAGTTTTTGATGTACAGATGGAAAATTGCGAAATAACACTTTACCTACATAGCAATATATATATATATATATATATATATATATATATATATATATATATATATATATATATATATATATATATATATATATATATATATATATATATATATATATATATATATATATATATATATATATATATATATATTTATTTATTTATTTATTTATTTATTTATTTGTTTATTTATCTTTACTTTTTTTTCAAGAATAAAATAAACTTAAACCGAACTGGTGAGCTGCGGCGTAACATGAAAGCGTTGTTTTAAAGGGCGGCTGTGTGCTGCAGCTGCCGGGGCGAGGAAAATAGGTCCCCAGCGCGTTGAGGACTCACCAGGGGTGCGTCTCCACCCGACGCGCGCGGTTGCCACATTCATTCACTTTTCCATTACTAATGTCAATCTATAAGAGTTATATATTATATTTGAATTTATATTTACGCAGTTTATTAAAACAGATTTTTTTTTTTTTTGTATTTATATAGCCAGTTCAATCTATAATATAGAAACACAACACAACTGAATGAAAAAATGTATTCTAGAACAAACTAGAATATTTTATAGAAACTCCTGTTATTACTTCATTGTAAATGACTGTTTCTTGAGTAAAACCATTTGGATGCAAATGGAGCAGCTGATGCAGGATTTTCGGCCATACGCACACACTCCGCAGCCGCCAATGGGCCTCGCGTCTGGTGTCTCCAAATCCCCCTCAGCTCCCTGTTCGACACAACAACAATGCAAAACAATGGGGCGAGCGAGGACAATGCTGCCCAGCCGGAGGGGCACAATAGGCCTTGCAGGTCGCCCTGGAGAGGGACTCACCCTCGGAGGGATTTCTGGGCCGAGGGGCAGCGGGGTGACGAAGGGCTACTGAGGGCTCCCGACGGTCTTCAAAGTTCGCCCGCTGGGTACAACAAGAATCGTTTCGAGGTTTGAGGCTTGGAGCGGAGGAGGGATTATTGTTGCAACTTGTTTTGAGGTCTCGTATGATTGTCATCAAGACGGGTAGTCTGTCAGAGGCTGTTGTTGAACCCAGGAGGCCAGCCTCCATGGCGATGGTGCCTGGGAGCCGAGACTAGTGAATAAACCGCGTCTTAGACTCCCCACAATTCATGGCAGTGGGTGTTCTGGATTATTGTTAAGTTCTGGTATCGTTAGACGTAATTGCTTTAGTCCTGTGGAGATAACTGTGGGATGCAAGGAAGCCACACTTAGGAAATGATGTTTTACTCACTGAATTGTCGTTTGTGAAGCGTGAAAGGATATAATTTAGGAGGTGCGACGCATGCCTCCTGCAGAGGACGTGGCAGGGGGAGTGCGAATTTTCAGCGGTCACACCCGTTCGTCAGTCTCCTTTCACTGTGGTCTCGTGGGTATCTCTGGGTTTCGTCTCCCGCGGTACTGTACTTTTCTGTCAGTGCTCATGTTTACCAGACAAACCTTCGTGACTCTCGTAAGCTTACATCTCAGATAGATTTGATAGATCGTTCTCTTTGATATGGATATTTGAGCCTGAAAACAAAGAATTTTCCTTCATCTCACGAGATACAAATCAATTACAGCCAGATTGGTTTTCCAGGAAATTCAATATCGAGGGGTTTGTTCAAAATTACCTGTGCACTTCAGTATAGTTATATAGCGAATATTAATTGTTAACATCGGTTATGACCTCACTTTTTTAAATTTCTTTTTATTTTCTTTCCAGAACCAGAATTCCTACAAGTAGAACCATCTGCGCTTGCTGTGGCCTCCATCATCTCAGCTGTGCGAGGACTGATTCCCCTGTCCGAGTGCACCGCTGCCCTTACCACCTTCGCAGCGGCTGTTAACCTCGACCCTCATGCGCTTCATGCTTTAGTCAACCAAGTAGATCTGGTCGTCGAGAGAGAAGCCATGCTGGTGCCCAGTCCTGTGTCCACTCAACAGACACAACAGCCTCTCACCCCAACAAACAAACAGCAGCCACCAGAACCAATGGAGTTTTTTGATGTACAGAAGACTCCCACAGAAGTTACGGATATTCACTTCTGATGTCGAGACAGACGACAGTAGCGGATGGCGCTGCTGCTTGGAGTCGTCGAGTCCGCCTTGTGAGTGCTTGGTTATTAAACCCGTAATAGACGTGTTGCCGGGACGCGGGCCTCGCTGCTTCCACCTTCAGCTCAGGTACAAAGTGGGTCGGTGAAGCCTTCGTGCAAGTCCAGACAAAGCTAAACATGAGTGTTTCTCAGGATGCAGACATCACACCACATCAGCGTGAATTCCTTTGGCGAGGATTCACATACACACATACATTTTTTTTTTTTTTATCAAGGGACTTGAAGCCAAACCAAAGACATGATGAAGGTGGGGTGGTGGTGGTTCTTTTGGGTTGGGTCCTCACTGCCAGACGTTTACATGAAAAAAAAAAAAAAAAATTCTAGGGGAAAGTTCAGCGCCATCTCTTGTAACCCTGAGAGCCGGCACGCGTCCTCCAGGCAGGGCGATCTGGCTCATACCAAATGGTGTAGATCTCAGTCATATTTTGTATCCAGTCAAAGTCACGGGCGGGGACACATGAGGGTAGGTCACCCTCAGCTGTCAGGTAACTCATGTCACTTAAACACACACACAAAAGTAAAGAATTAAATTTCAATCATAGTACTATGAAACATAGAAGCAAATCTGCATTTATTTTGAGATATTGTGACTGACTTGAGTTACAAAAGCAGCAATCCTTCGTCCCGTTCCGGGAGAGCAGTAGTGTAATGTGATAGCTGCTTCAAAGTCAGTCAAAATACTGTGATGAAGTTGGGACCGAACTGTCCTATTATGACACTGATTTAGCTGCTGCATCACACCTGCTCGGAAAAGTTCCTGTGTGGGACCCCAAAGTGCGTTGGATAAAACGTGTCAGTATTATTAAGTAATAATCAAATCTATGTTAATGAGATGTCAGAACTAAGGTGCTGTAAATTTCGATTCTCAGTGTTTGTTCAAGCCTGAAATACACCTGTCCCAGAACAAGGTGCCGGGCATTACTTCCGCCAGGTGCTCTCGCTCAGTCTGTGTGCCGGGCAAGCATAATGCAGGAACAAATTCTTATGATCTCGTCGGTTGTGTGAGGAAATAATGCACAAATTTTGTACTCTTGTATAAATTGTATCATGTATATAGTGTAATTACTTTGTTAATATTGCTACCATAGGCTATTCTATAATATATATTTTGAAGTGTTATAGTGTCACTTCGATGAAAGAGGAATCTTCGTTCTTTGAACAAGGAATCTTTGAGTAACGTTACACATTGAGTTAACGCCATTCACACTGCACTGGTCTCCGGAAGAGTCCTTTGTGTTGACTCCAAGTTACCTGAAGAAGTGCCTTGTGAAAAATCAGTGCCTTCATTTGTTGAGTATGTGAAAACTTCAGGCTTATTGCTTGCCTTCTTTATTCTGTACGGTAAATTGTGCCTTAAAATTGTTTCTTAACAAATATTGATTATTTTCTCGTTTGTACTTAAGACATTTTCCGTCATAATTTGTTAAGAGAACTATATTTGATACTCTGATTCATGCACTGCGAGGAGCAGACATGTTTTCAATAATGTAAAAACAATGTTTCATGACAAAAAAAAAATCTTGTATGCTATTTATGTTTGAGTGTCAGGGTGTGAGGGGCAGGGCGGGGCCTGCCTGGGCCGGCCCGCGAAGCCTGCTAGCGGCCGTAGCTCTAGTGTAGTGTTGAGCCTGGTGTCTCAGGTGTTCTCTAGTCGCGTTTTCTTGTTGCTGAAGGGTCTCGTTTTGATGGCTCGAGTTCACTTGTACGTTTTTTTTTTTTCAAATTTGAAAGTTTTTTTTTTATATATATTTAACATCCTATGATAAATGTTTTATAGGTTCCTTAAGATATGGGTCCTTGTTTTGTTTAAAGTTTTATCGCAAGTACTGGTCCTCAGTAACAGCCGTCATGGGTAGTCTTTTTGCAGCAAGTTGACAATGTTTAAGCTATGACGTACCTCTCAGCCACGGGGACGCCATAGGCTGTTAAGGTACAACGTGAAGGAAAGTCAGTGAGTGGTCCCTGACGCACACTGAAACACTGCCGCGCCTCGTGGAAGGCGCCTCTCCTAAACTAAGCTCAGTGGTTAATACACTGTACAAAGTAATGCACCTCACTGGTACCGCGTGTCCCAGTGCCACCTAGTACAACCACTGGAGCAGCTGTTAGTCGCAGCGCTCAGGAAGCTGCTTCACCGCGTATGGTTGGTAGACCAAGCTATGCATTAAGTGATTGAAAAATGATATTTGTACTCGATTAATGTTTATGTTCCGTGAAAAAATTTACTTCGTATCTTGGGATGTAATTATTTATATTATAAGCTGTGTTCTGATCAATAAAATGAGAAGTTCAAACATCTCTTTCTCTCAACTCCACCCCTACCTGTGTCTCGATCCCGGGGACACCACACCTACTCACTGCTAAAGTATCAAATATCAGCCTACCTGCTACAATGTCTGGAAGAAAAGAAAACGTTTAGTTAATCCAGAGGAAATATAAAACTTAACAGTAAGATGATATCTAATCTAGTCATCGCAAAATATATGCTGAATTTGAAATATAGCTTTTCCTTTGAAGTATAAAGCTGTAAAGAAAGTGTCAGCAAGCACATCATGTCAGACGTGTAAGCCACCATAACCTGACTGAAGAGGATTCTTGATGAAAAGTCGTGATAAAATTTCTATTTTGTATTTCAAGTTATATAACTTCACTATTAATCATGAAGAAGAAAATAAAAAATAAATGACATTAAGGTTTAGGTAAGTATATACCATGAAAATGAACAATGCAGTAAATAAGATGGCCAATAAATAAAAATAAATAAATAAATAAATAAAATAAAATACATAAAACGCCAAGAAAATAACAACAAAAATACTAAATGCATGCAATGAGGTGACCCGTGACTGGGAACAAAGACAGTATAGCTAAAAGTAAAAATTAATAATAAGCGTGGGAAGGCAGCCTGGCGGGGACAGTACCAAGGTGACGAAAACTCAAGTAGACAGAGTACCAACCTCGGGACGGAAATTCAGGGCGACACGGGCTCATTGAAGTGGAAATCGAGTAGGATGAAATTTCAGCCACAGTACCAACCTTCATTTTTGGGAATAACCATTATCAGGTGGAATCTGAGATAAGGTAACTTGGGAAAAGTGTTCGGTGTGAGAAAGTGGTTATTGGCGATGTTGATTACGATGATAACGGTGATGGTGATGATAACGACTCACTGTATCAAGAAACACGGCAATGAAGGAGATATTATGGATATGTGTTATAATGACAATAAAAGAAATATACTGATATTCGGAAACGATTTCAGATAATATATCAACTTTACTTATAGCAATAATTTCAGTCCCCTGAGTGTATGAGAATATAGGGGACATAACTAAGGACAACGAAAAGCAAGGCAGTAATTATAGAGGAGCAGTGTGTTCCGTTTTGCTTCCTCGTGCTGGGAGGCCCCGCAGACCACACCCCGGCTGCCCCGCTGACAGGATGTGGTAAGGAGCAGCTCTCTCAAATTCTTCACGTAAGCCGAGACGATTTCACGAAGGGCAGCTGAACGCAGGTGGAGATTACTGTGAAGTGCAGCCTCAGGTACCTGCCGGCCGATACAGGTGCAACCCCCGGGCGACAGGTACCACCCAGGAAGTGCGGGTTACCTTGCCACCATAGAATCAGGTGTACCATTTAACGACAATAGATTGTAATCGGTACAACCAATTACTACCCACAGATTACAAGGGATTACAAAAAGTAAGAAAAGGTAACTGATGCTCCGAAAGTGTTTTATCTTACCTTTCCGTACCAACGATTAGTACATGGGGATTACTCGTTGTCACCTAAAAAGAAACATTTTTTCTTTCTTAGAAGGCAAATACTACGAAATACAAAGACCAGCAGGCTACATGGTGCCAGTGTATTGCAGAGAGCCTGAAGGTAATCTTGATATGTGTGAATGTACTCCACATGAATGAATGATTTTCAGCGACATCAGTATCCACTGGACACGACGAGTGGTTTCTGAGAACAGCGGGTCTATTTTCTGTAGCTTTTATTTGTTATTCAAGTACAGAAAAGTATATCATCAGCAATACTATTATTATTATTATTATTATTATTATTATTATTATTATTATTACTATTATTATTATTATTATTATTGTCATTATTATTATTATTATTATTATTATTATTATTATTATTATTATTATTATTATTATTATTATTATTATTATTATCATTATTAATATTATTGTTATTACCACTGTTATCATCATTATCATTATTATCAGTCTACGTAATTCCACTGCAAGACAAAGGTTTCTCCCATTCAGACTAAGCTAAATGCCACATTGTACTGGCTTAGCATTCCTTGGATGGAAGCTACAGCATGAAAATAGATCAAATCTATCAAAGGAGACACCACAGTACTTGTATCTTTGAGCTATGACAAGGAGCGTGTTTAAAGATTTTTCACCAGCCGCCAGAAGAGACGACAGGGCGCTGTGTCTGTGGGCATCTGTAATTTCCTGTATCTTCTTGGTTCGGAGAAAAGAGGTTTTAACAAGACACTAGTGGAGACTTATCTTGATAATGTCTACTTCCTCATCAGGCAATGTCGATTTATTTCTTTATCTATTTATTTATTAATATTTACAATGTATGTGTAAACCACAAGTACAGTAACACGTAAGCGGAGACGTAAACATCATTTAATTTCTTACTGGACGACGTCCATTTTTTCAAAAAGGTGTTTGAACTACAAGTAATATAAAGGATTACAAGTACATATGTTACAAGCAGTCGATTACGTAAATTACCGGTGAAAAGAGACTCTGTTATCACTTCAGTGCTTCGGTGGTCACGTGTTCACTTCGATCTCCTCTTTACAAGGAAATTCAAGCGTTACCTTAGAACGGGTTCCTTCAGGTACTGCCCACATTGCACTGGTATTTCCCATCTGCGCCAAGAGTTATGCATTTAAAGTAATCTCGAGATTCAGAAAACAAAAGATATTTAGTGTTTTTATAATATAATACTGATAGCGGTCTTTGTTCGGTCGCACGTCAAAAAAAAAAAAAAAAGTGTTTGAAAACTCCTGACGTGACTATGCTGATAAAGAGCACGAGTATAAGCAACGACAAGGTGTTTTTATGATACTCTTCAGGTTAATCACCCCAGTCGCCGGCCCTCACCCTGGCCACCAGATGCTAAGACTCTTCAAGATGTCCAGCATGACTCCTTCCCAGCAGCTGCCTTGGTTCCCGAGGAATAAACACCTTATGAGACCGATAGCGGAGATTAAAGATTCTAATTACATCACTCTCTCTCAGCTGGCGAGATGCAGCCTTGTGAGTGGCTAAGGAGATCATGACATCACGTTAAGGAGTCTGTGCAGCTCGCCGGTGAGTGGCTGAGAATACCTGACGTCACGGGCAGGTGTGAGCGGCTGGCGACACAGGAGTGCTGCGTCATACACAGTTACCATGTACATAATACAAGCCTTTCATCTCTACACATACAAACCCATGTATACACATAGGCACACACGCGCGCACGGGCACACACACACACACACACACACACACACACACACACACACACACACACACAGTCACACCCATCCACCTACCTACCCACCCACACACACACACACACACACACACGCAGTCACACCCATCCACCTACCTACCCACCCACACACACACACACACACACACACACACACACACACACACACACACACACACACAACAGAACAGAAGCTGAGATGTACAGCACATGATACGTTTTGAAAAGCAAAACACCCTTCAGAGTGTTGATAAATGCAGAGGTCTGGACAGTGTAGGATCTGGTGTGGAAGGAGAGTGGGGTAGGTCATCGGAAAGACGACCTTCTTCCTCTATCCTTGAGTGGCGGGACAAACCACGCTGCATACATAAATCCTCCAGACTTGATGGTGACAAACAAGCCACGTTATATAATGGCAAACAAAGGACTTCAACCGAACACGCATGAATCTAACATGTCTTGCATATGGTAAATCTCAAAAATCATAATCACACTGTGCACACAAATATAAGTAGCAATGTTGGAAAAAATTTGTTGGAAAAAAAAATTGATATTCATACAACCAACTGAGGCGCAGAAACACGTCTCTGCGGCACCTGGCAAAAGCACACCAAGACCCAGAACAATAAAAGGATCAAAACATAGGAGTTGTAGTGGCGGAGCGCGGACTGGCACGGGGAGGCCGGAGGCGAGGCACCACATGAACAGGCCGAGGTTATGGCCGGATGTTGTTGAAGTCTGGAGGGAACAGAGATGTCGGGCATGATAACATTTATTGGTAGTAAAGAGCCGGTAATGGCGCACCACCAGGGTTGAAGTGTATCCCCGCCATGGAACAAAAGGTCAAGCTCCTCCTAAAACTTTACCGTCTGAATATTCCATGAAAGTTGCGTAGAAAAGTATGAAAGGTTAAACGGTACTGGTGTCTGTCTCTCTGTCTATCTCTGTGACTGTCTATTCCCTCCTCTATTCTCTCTCTCTCTCTCTCTCTCTCTCTCTCTCTCTCTCTCTCTCTCTCTCTCTCTCTCTCTCTCTCTCTCTCTCTCTCTCTCTCTCTCTCTGACACATACACAAACACACACACACACACACACACACACACACACACACACACACACACACACACACACACACACACACACCAAGCGAACCACGCATGTCAACAATGCGGCTTCGTGTCATATATCACAGTTCAACATTTTCTGCGCTGCACCCAATGAATGGATGGAAATGGAAAGGATAATAAAAACGGAGGGAAGGAGGAGGGGAGATAAGAGAGAGAATCGAAGAGAAGGGAGTCGAGAGAGAAGGCGGGACGGACGGTGCAGTGAGGAGGGAGTGATGCAAGGAGGGATTAAGGATACTGACGGTATTCTGCTTAACTGGCCAACTTGCGGGAGAAAAACCTTGGCAACCATTCACTCGCGCCTCAGTGCTCCGATTTTAGCGACTTTTTCTTGCCCCATCAATGTGTCCTTTATCAGCAAATTGGTCGAGATGCTTAGGATAAAGATACAATGAGCAGGAGAGAGTGCAAATTGTGAAAACTGAAGCAAACGGGAGTGACACTATCGCATGAAAATAGTTTGTTGAAAGGAAATTCTCGAGAAAAGTTACGTGAAGTGAAAGAGGTGGATAAAAATAGAAAAAAAAAGAATATATATATATATATATATATATATATATATATATATATATATATATATATATATATATATATATATATATATATATATATATATATATATAAAGATATTTGTCCACTGAAAACTCAGAGAAAATTTAAGTGAAATGGAAAAGGAATCTGATGAAACACGTGAAACTGGGTCACAAACAAGCACAAGTTACGGAGGCATGTAAGGGGCAAGGAGAAAGCTGGGGTGGTCACAAGCACCATAAACTGCCGAGGGGGCTGTGTGAGGACAACCTTGGCTGTGGAGGGTGTGAATGGCCTTCCTCCGCAGTAATCGCCCTGATAACGCCTCCGTCACCCCCCTTACCGTCCCTCCTCCTCTCCATCCACCCCGACTGTCTCCATCTCAGCTAATCTTACAAAGCTTCCTCGTAATACATATCTACGTGTTTCCCATGCTTCTAAGATTTCTCACGCGGTGCTTCCGTGACGTGGTGGTGAGAGGAAACTCTGTATGTTCCTCCTTTATAGTGTTAATCAATGTAATTTGGCCATATTTATTGGACTTATAGCTCTTTTCTCTCGTCCTCTAATACAGCACAAGAAACGCCTGCACGAAAAGACACCAAAAGGTTCCTGTTCGCTTCCTGTCCTGATCCGCAAAGTACCATGCAGCACGCTTCACTCAGCGCTGCACCCGTCACTGCTTCCTCGTCAAACCACTTCATATCCGCTGCCTCGCCTCCCCTCGTGGTCTTTCAAGCTCCACTGGCCGACTCCCAAGACGGACCCAAGACCAACTATACTCAAACATACTGTAAGCGTGAACTCCCGCCGTTGCTGCACTCAATTCCTGTTCTTAAACTCCTTTTTATCTTCCTCTGTGCAACATCCAATAATTATTTTTTACATTATAATCCCTAACTTTCATTTCGTCCTCTCGTAGTGCCTCGCCTTTCTGTGTCGTCCCCTCCCCTCATACAAAGCTAGGGGGAGATAGTGAGAGATAAAACATAAAACGTCTTCCGGTAGAACGCCGCTCACTCTGGAGGCTCTTGGCAGGGGTGACAGTGTGAGTACGTCTTGATAAATGGATCGACGAGCTGACGTCACCAGGAGGGGAGACTAGGCGAGGATTGGCGAGTTTGTCAGGGTAAGGGTGGCGGGACAGCGGCTACTGGGGGTTATCAAGGTTTACAACATGTCTACAGATACTTAGGCGCAGCGGCTGAAGGAAGAAGAGACTGTGGCCGACGCATGGTGGTGGATGTTGTGTAGTGTGGAGAGAAAAGTACTGAAAATGTGTGTGTGTGAGAGAGAGAGAGAGAGAGAGAGAGAGAGAGAGAGAGAGAGAGAGAGAGAGAGAGAGAGAGAGAGAGAGAGAGAGAGAGAGAGAGAGAGAGAGAAAGAGAGAGAGAGAGAGAGAGAGAGAGAGAGAGAGAGAGAGCTAAGAAAAGATTTGAGTCAGTGAAACTGTCGATGTTTTTTAATACCGGCAACATTTATGAGTAGATGTGAACCTGAACGAAAGAGGAAAAAAAAAAAAAGAAAAATCAGTAAGTTTAAATATACAATTAAAATCGCTACCAAAGTATAACAGCAGAAAATAAATAACAATTAACTTGGATATAAATGTAATGATACTCGCAATGCACTCACAGACTCCCGACCTTCTTACTGGACGCTATCAAGACTAACACATACCTGAGAAAACCAGACTTGCTAATGAAGAATGTAGTGGCGCCTCTCCTCCTTCCCTCCTATCCTTCTTCCCTCCTTTCCTTCCATCTACTCTCTCTCAAATCCACGCGTCCCACTTCCCTCTTTCTCTCCCTTTTCTCTTCCCTCCTCTTTCTTTTTTTCTATCAAAATCCACGCGACCCCTTTCCTTTCTTCTCATCTATTCTCCTTTCTTCCTTCCTTCCTTCCTTCCATCTGCTCCCTCTCAGGTCTACTCGTCTCTTCCTGTCCTTATCAGTGGATGGCACGGCGCCTTCACTAATCCAGTAATCCACGACAACATTAAATCAATCATTCGTCCTTTAATGGATATTCATATGAAGAATTACAAATCTTAGCAGCAATATGTTGATAAAAAAGCAAACAGTGGAGGAATCATCAAACAAATAAAATTAAAGATTACTTCGCTCTCAAATAGCATGTTTACTAAGACACATCTGGAGAAAGTCTATAAAAATACCGCTCGATAAGCAACCCTAGGATATTATCTTTAAAGTCTCGATAAGACTGTGGCCGACGAGCTGAGACGGTGGCTTCGCAACACCACCGCGCCGCCTTACACTGCCAGCCTCGCGCCTAAGTGTTAGAACCTCACTTTATGTATTTTTGGTTTCTGTGGCTCCCGCAGATTTCCTCTCCTATCGCACTATCTGAATACTACTACATTTATACTACATTTGTACATTTATCGACTAAGCCAGTTTATTCCACCATCTTTGTTTTCTCGAGTGCGGTACCGCCATCGTATTTTTCTATACTGGAAACTTAGTCTTACCTTACTATTTCAATACTACTATATACAAAGTGCAATCAAGTGAGCCAGTTTATGCCACCCTCTTCGCCTCTCTAGGTCCAGTACCGCAGTCATACTCATCTTCTATACAGCAAACTTCACCCGTCTGTATTGAGTGGCTATCCCAATACTACCACATTATGCAAAGTGCAATCAAGTAAGCCAGTTTATTCCACCCTCTTCGCCTCTTTGGGTTCAATACCGCCGTCATACTCGTCTTCTATTCTGCAAACTTTCCCCGCCTGTCTTGAGTGACGGGTAGATGACACTTGTCCACTCCCAGCAGCCTCACATGTGCCGAGTCTCTCACACTACAGAACGATCCGCTGCCAAACACTTAAAGGACTGTCAGCTCGACTAAGACTGCCCTCTCATGACACAATCGCCTCCCAGACGTGACGTTCTCATACTCAAGACTCTCTCTCTCTCCCTCTCTCCCCTTTCTCCTCCTCCGTCCAGCCCTCCTCCCTCTCTCTTACACGAACACATGTTGCTCTCACATAATATATGCTCTCTCTCTCTCTCTCTCTCTCTCTCTCTCTCTCTCTCTCTCTCTCTCTCTCTCTCTCTCTCTCTCTCTCTCTCTCTCTCTCTCTCTCTCTCTCTCTCTCTCTCTCTCTCTCTCTCTCACGCACACACATGCACATTCCCTCTCCCTCACATACACCCAGGCACGCCCACCATGTCCTCGGCGCTCCGGGCAGCTGGCGGGGCAAGCCAAGGCAATGGATGGCTGAGTCTGTAAGAACTCGCTACATTATGAACGGATATACTTGACGCTCCCTGCTCTCTCTGTACTCTCCTCCCGGACATTTTCCTCTTTTCACTCGCCCTCCCTCCTCTCCTTCACCCCGAACGCCCTCACCTGCGGGTCCAGATAGAGGGGAGGCACCTGGGGCGGGAAAAACACAGGTAACAGAAAGGTACGTTGGAGAGTCCAGACAGTCCAAGTAAAAAGATCTCTCCCATAAAACGAAAAACCGAGGAAAACTAAACATAGTGAAAGATAAAATGAAGAGGGGTCTCCACTTGTGTTACCTGTGTTACCTGTGTTACCCGGCCTCATGACGACGCCACGGCCTCGAGATAACAGTCCTTGCCCCTCACGACGGCCAAGCACCCCCTGACCGCCCCCACTCCCTCTCCCCAAGCCGCGATAACCACCAGCTGCTGCCCAACAACACTCCAGTCATATGTTCCTGCGGCCACCGACTCACTGACGTAACAAGCAAGGCAGTGAGAGCTATAAAAGGTTACATACAAATTCATGAAACATTCCTCTGATTTTATCGTTTCTGCGGCACGCGTCATGCTTTCCCAGTGAAAGATTGATGTAATTTTTTTTCACAAGCTCCATAACATAATTTTGAGGGTTTTTGAGAATATCTTAGCAGCAGAATAAAACAATATGTGCATAGATAGATAGATAGATAGATAGATAGATAGATAGATAGATAGATAAATAAGTATATATATATATATATATATATATATATAGAGAGAGAGAGAGAGAGAGAGAAAGAGAGAGAGAGAGAGAGAGAGAGAGAGAGAGAGAGAGAGAGAGAGAGAGAGAGAGAGAGAGAGAGAGAGAGAGAGAGAGAGAGAGAGAGAGAGAGAGAGAGAGAGAGAGAGAGAGAGAGAGAGAGAGAGAGAGAGAGAGAGAGAGAGAGAGAGAGAGAGAGAGAGAGAGTGTGTGTGTGTGTGTGTGTGTGTGTGTGTGTGTGTGTGTGTGTGTGTGTGTGTGTGTGTGTGTGTTTCGTGAAAAGAGAAAGAAATCAGGCCTGTGGGAGAGAGAGCCAGTGGGTGGGAGGTAAACAACACGTGAGGGGGAAGGAGAACAGTGAATGAACGGATAAGCCCTTCCCCTAAAAAAAAAAAAAAAAGAAAAGAAAATAATAATAATAAAAAAATACGGAATATAAAAAAAATCAAGTCGCTGACGGCAAATAAAAACACGGCAGTTTGTAACAATACGGTTATCATACACGTGCGAGCAATAAAAATTGAGTTGGAGTAAAGAAAACGATGTAAAAACTCGTGGTGGCACTGTGATAACGAGGTCACACGCTGGCCCCTCCCTACCCCCTGGGATGCTGTCGCCCTGAGGTACTCCAAGGGCGCCGAGACACTGTTTTCAACTAGCGAGGCCCTGAATACATTAACTTCCCCCACGACGGTCGTAACTCACTGGTGCTTTCCCCTCAACTGCCTCTAATGAAGGGACGGTAACCTAACCAGCACGTGAATACATCCATAATGAATTTTAGAAACTCCTTAACCTAATGTGATGAATTTGTAATAAGTAGTGCCTTTCTCTGTAAAAATTTGCCCTCCCCTCCTCCCTTCTTAGGTTTTGTTCCGTCTTGCGGCAGGCGCGTCACAAGGCCAGATGCTTTCTTCTGGAATGTGAGAAAAATATCATTAAGGTCGCACTGGGTCTTCTTAAGCAATAAAGATCCGAAGAAAATGTTCACTTTTTACGGGTCAGCAGCTGGCCGGAAGGTCAGATAGAGGAAGTCATCCACCGGGAAATAGAAATTGATGTCTTAGAATATATTGGACGGGTGAAAAATAATACAATTGGCACGACTACTGTTGGCTTATGTTGGCCGGAATCCGTCGGCACACGCAGAGCAAGACATATAGCCACATAAATCTGGTGAGGGAAGGTACAATACAGGCATACCCAGAGGCCCGTCCTGTGCTGCCCACAATGCCCTCACGCTGTCCCTTTGTACCCACCCAAGCAGAGGGTATTGAAGGCTGCTGTGTGCGCCCCGACGTTACGGCCGTATGTCACCTCCCTTGCCCCTTGCCCTCCAGCGCACCTCCTTCCACTTCCTGCACCCCTCACCTTCCCTCCCATCTCCTATCCCACACCCCTTCTACATACACATCCTACTTTCCTAGTCCCCATTCTCAAGGTCTCACAAATCAGACCCTCCTTCCATCTACTTATGTCGCACCTCTTCAGATTCTGTTTTGCTACCCTCCATTCTCAAGGTCTTACAATTCAAACTCCCTGTACTATCTTGTTCATATTTATCTGTCTATCTCTCCAGCTTGGACACCACTCCTTCCACCGTCAAATACCAATGTCATCATTACCTTCCCTGTAACTAAAAAAGACAAAGCCCTCATTAAATTTCCACACTATCCGTAAAAGTATGCAAAAACTGCCGTGATAAAAAGATAACGTCACTGATAGCACAGCATCCAAGGGTGAACACAGCAAGGAACGAGGAAAGAAATAATGAAAAGGAGCAAAGGAACCTCGACTACGCCTCTGTCGGTGCCGAGGTGCGTGTCTATCCTCGAGACGCAGCCGAGGCCCCTGCACGGACCCGAAACCTGAACTGTGAATACCACCTCAGCGCGCCCCTAATGCAAGCAGTGAGCTGAAAATAAATCGAGCTTAGAGGAGGGTAATGACTGGTCAGGAGGGATTGCCCCACGACTCCCCTGAAAAGTGCTATGGCTGTAAGGAAAACAAGAAGTGATGAATGGTTTTCTTAAAGGATTTTATCAGTAGAAACACAATTCTTCATTTGTAGACGAGTGTTGTGTGGTAGTCGTGTGTCCTTGTCCTTGTCGTCGCTCTCCTCCTCCTCCTCCTCCTCTTCCTCCATCCATCGACATCTTATCTCCACCGTCGCCTCTCACCCAATAAACAGCCGACATTTCACTCTGATCCTTCTTCACACACAAACACACACACACACACACACACACACACACACACACACACACACACACACACACACCAAAGTAATCTCTTTCAATTATATAGCTTGCTTTTGCTTCCACCTCTCTCCTTCGTCCCTTTTACTATTGTTTTGTTTAAAGAAGGGGACGGAAAAAAGCGTACCTTCCTGCTCGCTCCTCCTTTCATTATCCTCTCCTTACCAGTTCCTCTTCTGTGGTATTTTTTCTTCAGTTTAAGCTTTGAATCAATGAATGAGGCCCCTTTCTTGCTCCTCCTGCAATCCAGTCTTTAGTAACATTGCTCATAGCCGTCCCGTCCCTCACCACTCTTTTCTAGCCCGACCTCAGTTCTCACTCAAGCACGTATTATGTTCGCCTTAATTAAGAGGCTTACTAACAGATCTCTGCGGTGGCAGTGCTACAAAAGTTGATTACGTGTTACTTCATTTGCATACCTTTCCTATTACTACATTCTCTTATCATTTCTAACACATATCAAGTTCTTTTTTTTTTCTCTTTCTGTACGGTAAAGACTTTCACGTACTCATTCCTTCATAACATTCCACTCATCCCTTCTGCCCTCAGTCTCACCACCCGCCCTCCTTCCCTCTCGCCTCTCCTCCTGAGGAATGAGAAGTGGGCGCCCTAAGAAAGTCGCCGTCACCGCGCCAGCTGCACCAACACAAAACATCTTACATTTGATCTTTTGTTTCTTTGCTGGAGGGGGAGAGACCAAGGGGGAGAAGGAGGGGGATCCAGGCGCGTGCTCACTCTCCAGATGTTCCTTCACCCCCCCCACATCTTAAGTCTCCCCCTCCCTTCCCTCACATGTTACGCCGTCTCCTATCTCCCCCCACCAGACAGAAAGCCCCTCCATCCGTTCCTCCCGCCCTCCTCCTCCTCTCTCCTTTCCATCCGTCCCTCCCTTCCGCCTCGTAATTCTCTTCAGGCTTTCTCGAGCCTTGATGGACAACGGTGGAAATGTGTCGCCTTGAGGAATACGGAAGAAAGTCTTGTTATGTACTTCTGCCCTCATGACAGCTCCCCGTGTGCTCTGAAGGAGGCGGATGATGGAAAGAAGTTAATGTTATCAAACGACCGATTTTGTGAAGAACCTAGACTTAAAAAACAGTGGCATTTAATACGTCTTCATATATCGATGATTATTCGCTACAGCTTAAAATTAGGACTGGTTCTCGTGATGGTTCGAGTTACGTGTTTGCATTGTAATTTCTGCTAAGTATTTTATAGAAAGTGATAGAGATCACAGGTAAAGCAAGGTGTGTTATGAGCTTTAATCTTTAAGTCATAATAAAAGAACCACATGTCAGTCACTCAGCACAGTGAAGTCAAAGGATTAAGCTTATCACTCCCTCAGTCTTTTATAAATGAATACCAAAAAACTGAACATTACACAGATGCCAATGAAATGTGACACAGTTGCAAACACCACATGGAAAACAATCATGTCAAGTAAACAAATATTTATTCCGTCCCCACGTTTCAAGAGAACGGAGCTCTGTTTTGTAATCTAGATCGAGAAGAGAATGATGGAGCTCAAAGTGAGATGGCAGCGCGACTGTTCCCCAGCACGGCGCCACCACGCATACCGCGGGGCTTTTGTACGACCAGGGGTAGATCACGTTACTTAATAAAACCCCAGGAAGCTACGATCTCTTTGAACCATTGTCCTTGTTATTGTCGTTGATTGCTTAAAGTTAATAGACCGATTATGAAGAATTCCACGAGGGTTAAGATTTTCAAAGTACTAACGCTGCGAGGTAGATAAGATGTATTACTGCCCTAGAAACACCAAGAATGCCAAACTTTGCGCTTCCATTGCCGCCTCAACGTGAACCATATCCCACCGACACAACACAGCACAGCGCAGCGCCGCCATGAGCTAGGATATGAATAAACATGCCGCTATTGTTACGAAGATAAGACTAATAAGCAAAGGCTCCAAGGACACAGTCGAGATTATATCAACAGCGTAATAATGGTGTCTTAACCAATATGTTATTCACTCTTGACTGTATCTCCACACTCGAAGATGGGTACAACATATCTCTAAACGAGTTGTATATTTTCAATTACAGTTATACCGAATATACGTGCACACAATAGATAGGCGAGAACTAACAAGTCGTCTTCATGCTACCAGCCTTGTATTACTCCATCCAATCTGACGGTGAGTGTCTTATGCGAGATTGAGCTAGAAATGATGATCAGCCTCTTTAATACGCCGACGCGAGGCTCGTGGTGATGTGGTAGTGAGAGGCAGTGAGGAAGGCGCTGCGTCAACTACTTCGGGAATAAGAGCGGCAACCAGGACGCGGCGGTAACAGAGGACGAAGACGAAAAAAAGAGTCACGGGATAAAGTGAATACTGAGATAAGAATCGGCGGAGCAGCTGTCTTGTGCGAGGGGCGTGTGGAGGAACGGTAAGAGTGGGAGGTGTGCACGCCCAGGACGAGGACCGAGGAGAGTTTGCAGAGTTTACAGAAGACGTGGTGAGGAATACAAGTGTGAATAATAAGAAGACACTGCAAGGAAGATATCGTACGTGTTGAAAATGCATAGAAAATGTTAACGTAAGGACGATAAGGCAAGAGTTCAGTGTGTGTGTGTGTGTGTGTGTGTGTGTGTGTGTGTGTTTATGATATAGGGCTAGGAATTCAGTCTAGGAATGTGACGTATAAAGCAGATGGATGAGATGAGGGTGTGTTTCAGTCAGGTAACACGAGGGTAAGACGGAGAGGCAACAGCATCCACAGGAGATAGATGTGTTCTGGCGAGAGGATATTATTTGCTGTATCTGATAGAGTGGTCACGGCTGAGGGATGCGTTATTTCCTGAGTGGCGGGGAACGGTGATGCAGCAGTAAGAGGTGGATGAGATAGATGCGGAGAGGAAAGGCCTAATTAGACTGGCATGTCGGTGGAGCAAAGTGGAGGCGAGGGTGGTGCGTTAGTTACTGAGTGGTAGTGAAGACTTGGAGAATGTTACGAGTCTGTCACTTCGTAGAAAATACAGGAAAAATACTATGAAGGTAACCCATTACTTAATACAGAAAAAAAAGTCGAAGATGCAGTTTTTATTAGGTAATCAAGGATGTCAAGAAGTTTTCCTGTTTTCTTAATGGAATTTGAGAGAAAACTTGGAACATCAAGTAAGATACATTCAAGAGTATAACAAGATTTCCTTCTTCCTAATACAAAATATAACCAAACAAACTTACCAAAGAAAATAAGATACACTCAAGAATATATCGCGTTTTTCTTACTTTTCACATTTTAGGATTAGAAGAAAAAACACACAAAGAAACACACACACACACACACACACACACACACACACACACACACACACACACACACACACACACACACACACACACACCTGGGGAGCCGCCTCTCAAATATGTACAGAAGGTCGCCGTTTGTCTGGTCGTCTCGTCACGGTGTCATGTTATTCCCCAACTCTGAAGCCGAGAAGCAGAAATTCCCCGCCCCTTGCTGCCCTCTGGCGGGACACTCCTGCATCCTGGCAACACGTAGGTAACACTTCTTGACGTTCCTCAGCTCACAATGCCGCAGTTTTATTTTTACTTTTACTCAAGACGATTCCATGGCTACGATTACTTGTTTCGGTCACTTCTAAGTTTTAGTTTCCTGCATAACTTCTATATAATGCTTCACTAATTTCTATATAACTTTCAACATTTTCTAACAGACTCATTTTTCCAGTAAGCTTTGTTCTTCGTAACTCATTCAGCGGACGAGGGCAAACATTACTAAATGGAGTTCTGTTTATAATGCTTCCGAACAAACCGATTTTTTTTCACTCATGGTCGTATTCTTAAAACCTTTCTACTCTCATTAAAAAAATATATATTTTCAAAGGCCACAGAGATGACTAATCAGGTTTTCATTTTGTCTTTTTTCAGTAATGATCCAGAATCCTTGTTAAATTATCGCCAGAATTATGAAAACACACTTGGAAACCTAATGCCTTCCAGTACAGCCTGTTAGAAAAAAGCCCAGATAGGACGCCAAACGTTGGAGAATACGACCAAACCTAACATTCTTTGCTATTCACTAACCGGACAGAGGCAAACATTACTAACTGGAGGCCCATGACAGTGCTCTACGCATGTAACCTCCCTTCTCGCTCCTCATTCCTTTCCCTTTTCTCATTCCTCTCCTAACCTCAACACGATATTATCAGGAGACTTTGGTCGCATAAATTACAAGAGGAAAGATACTGCCCAAGAGTGTTTGGTTTGCCGGCTACGCTACAACTTGGTTTTCGTTCACCATGCAAGGTGGAGCTAAATAAATAATTGTACACAGTTTTTATCTGATTTAATCCTTTCGCTCAATTTCATCAGTCAAAGCACGATCAGAGTTTTCCTCCTCTGAAACTAAATCTTCTCATAAATATTTAGTTCACGATGCCGACAGGTAAACT
Source organism: Scylla paramamosain (assembly GCF_035594125.1). NCBI lineage: Eukaryota > Metazoa > Arthropoda > Malacostraca > Decapoda > Portunidae > Scylla > Scylla paramamosain. The sequence goes on from NC_087166.1 coordinate 4,560,650, forward strand.
GTTTTATGAAGTCATTACTGTCAGTTTGGTAATGAAAACAATATTTACATTTTTATGGAAGATACACATCTAAATAGCTGCATTCTGCAAAGCTGAGACAATAACACACCAGGTTTTATTCTCTCAGTTTTCTCAGTAAGACAAGGATGTATTAAAACCTTCACAAACACAAAGCTCCAAATATAATAACACCTGCTATCTGCCTTCATCCCCCTACACCTGCACACAAGCGAGAGCACCCCTGCCCACACACCTGTAGCTCCTCACTTACACACCTGTCAGCGCCACCACAGACCTGTGTCACACCCCTCGCGGCCTCACTCCGCACCCCACCCCCCACCAAGAGCCAGCCGCCCAGTCCGTCTGCCCCAGAGGCACACACGGCAAACACCATCGGTACACATATTTGGTGTGTACTCGGGGCGACCCAGATACACCTAAGCCCCCGCCTCGCTCCCTGCTCTGCTTAGCGAGGAATTACAACACTGTACTGAACCCATAGGAATCCCCCCCCTTTCGAAAAAAAAGAAAGATGCACCATTCCATGATTCACACACACTCCTACAAACAACTACTTAAAAAAAATGTATATCTCTAAATCTCTGAATACTGACTGCAGTACAATTAGTTTTAACACTGCCCCTCCATATATTACAATACCTAAGTCAGATTTGGGCCTACAGTGACGTAAGGACGCCTTCCTCCCTCGGGTGACGGCGATGGGCGAGGTATTTCGGGGGAGGGAATGGGCAGTCCGAGCCTCGCCCGCGTGACGTGTGGCTCTGACACTGATGGATGGAGATATCGCCAACTCCTGCCTCTGTGACTGCGCGGCTCCGGTAAGGGTTGGGACTACCTACTGGTGGGGGGACCCTGGGCCTCACCGGCAGGGAGCCTTTGTGTTTGCACCAGTAATGAGATACATGACTCCCAACAGCACGGCGTAACTGGCGCACTGAGACAAAGGAAGGAACCAACGGCAGAGGGATTAAGGGAGTAGAGCAATGAACACGAAAAAGAGCTGATTAATCTCTCTCTCTCTCTCTCTCTCTCTCTCTCTCTCTCTCTCTCTCTCTCTCTCTCTCTCTCTCTCTCTCTCTCTCTCTCTCTCTCTCTCTCTCTCTCTCTCTCTCTCTCTCTCTCTGTGTGTCCCCCTGAGTGACATAATCCTTTAAGACAACAAACTTAAGGCGATCCTGCTGACGAAGAGCATTTTCATACGCCACTCGATCGCTCCTCATCGCAAGCAAAAAATGAATAAAATGTGACCTTCAGGAGATGGCTCTTGGGCATGTCACCCTTGAGGAGGTTAAGCTCAAGAGGGACATTTCTGAGCTCGGTCACTCTTGGGTACGTCCTCGTAAAGCGGCCAGTCGAGGAGGCTTCCAGACCGGGCCATAAATCTCCGGCCCCACACGGTGTCCATCTGCGGCCCACCACCCTCTGGACACGCCCCCCTCCCTGCCCCCTTACGAGCCACCTCCCAACACCTCCTCTCCTCAGCCTCCTCCTAGGCCCCGTCTCTCCTCCCTGAGAAGGTTTTATGGGCGTGTGTAGACCTGTAGGCCTATATGTATGCAAATACGTTCGTCTGTATAAGTGAATGTGCGTGTGTTAATATGTTTACTCTGGCCTCACCTGAAGACTCCGTGTGTGGGGACGAGAATTTGTGCGTGTGTGTGTGTGTGTGTGTGTGTGTGTGTGTGTGTGTGTGGTCATAATGGGTCTGGGGTACGTTGCTTGATGTTGAAATGTCAGATTCAAAAATAATCACAGTAATAATGGAAAAAAAAAGAACTTAATCTGATGAGTGTGTGTGTGTGTGTGTGTGTGTGTGTGTGTGTGTGTATG
>NC_087166.1:4567500-4610000 GCF_035594125.1 Scylla paramamosain
GGGGAAGAGGAAGACCCGGAGGAGAGGGAAGAGGAGGAGGAGAAATAAGAAAGTGAGAATAATGAGCAGGAGGAAGAAGAGTACAAATGAGGAAGAAAAAGAGATGGAGAATGATAAGGAGGAGGAATAAGAAGATAGAGAGATGGAAAGGAGAGGAGGAGTAGGAGGAGGAGGAAAAAACAAGAACAAGAACAAAAAAAAAAGAATAGGAGGATGGCGCTGACGAAGAAGAAGACGATGACGGTGATAATGATGAGGCAGGGAATGAGTGGAAGACGGGAGGAAGATTCAGGTCAGAAGGGAAGATGAGGGAGGGGGTTAGGAAATAGATATGATAGAGGGTTAAGAGAGGAGGAGGAAGAGGAGGAGGGTTCGAAGTGGGACATGAAAGTGCGGTGAGGAGAAGGAAAAGGAAGAGGAGGAGGAGGAGGAGGAGAAGGAGGAGAGATCAAGACGTGGAGGGAGGGTGGATGGATGGGGGAGAGACAAGAGGGAATACAGTGGGAGTAGGAGGGCGAAGGAGTGGGATAGGATGTTGGGAGGGTGGAGTCTATATAGTACAATCGCCCTTGAGGACCTTTAATGCAGCTGCCGGCAGGTGGTGGACTGACGAGTAGGTGGTGGATGGGTGGGTGGGTGGGGGGAGAGGCGTAGACTGTGGGTGGGTGGGTGGCGTAAGTGGTGGGAGGGTGAGTGGGTGTGTGGGAGATGACGAGGAAACGAGTCAGTGTTTTGATGCTGAGTCTCGTGAGAGAGAGAGAGAGAGAGAGAGAGAGAGAGAGAGAGAGAGAGAGAGAGAGAGAGAGAGAGAGAGAGAGAGAGAGAGAGAGAGAGAGAGAGAGAGAGAGAGAGAGAGAGACTGTTTACATGTGTTGCAAAAAATATTCTGATCGCCAAAGGGTGAGAGAGCGAGGACCGTCAGTTGTTGAGTGGGTGAACGTGATATACATGTGGACATGACGTGAATCTGAGGAGAGAGAGAGAGGAGAGAGAGAGAGAGAGAGAGAGAGAGAGAGAGAGAGAGAGAGAGGAGAGAGAGAGAGAGAGAGAGAGAGAGAGAGAGAGAGAGAGAGAGAGAGAGAGAGAGAGAGAGAGAGAGAGAGAGAGAGAGAGAGTAGGACGAGAGGAGAGAGGTGAAAGTGGAGTCCCACAAAAAAAAATGGGAAGATGATCCATAGTAGAGAAAAAAAGTGAAGATGGAAGAAAAGCAAGTGGTAAGACTTAGTTTAAGACTTACCACTTGCTTTTCTCTAAGACTCTTAGAGTATGATGAGCAGTGGATGAAGAGTGAGAGACATGCATGAAGTGGATGTATGATGGTGATGCTAGTGGGTGGAAGAGTTGGGGAGTGGCGTCGGTGGGTGGGTCTTGAGGAAGCTGGCCTGGGGATGGGGGTGGGGAAGCAGTCGTGTGGCGGAGGAAGCGGAGGACCAGGTGGCGGGCGCGGACAGCGCACTGGGCGGGGCCGCAGGTGTGGGAAAACAGGCAAGGATGTGTTGCTTAAATTGTGGGAACCCGCAACCAGGAGACGCCGGCCTGAGAGCAGCGTCTCGGCTTTAATGGCCTTGACCACCGCCTCACCACCTGCCGTCGCCTCTGTAGGGTCACCTCCTCACCACCTGCTCCTCCGCCAATCACAGACGTGCGTCATCGTGCCTCTCACCTGCGTCCTCACCTTGAAGACCTCTGCCGTATCACATCCACTGCTGCCTCAACATAACCTACAAAATCTTTAAAACCCAGAATCCATCCACCCCCACACTCCTTCCCTCCACACACGCGAGCCATAAGGACTGGTATCACATATTACTGAAAGACCTGACTGGAGACGAGGAAAAAAGTTAAAGGGAGTTGCTCAAGACAGCATATGTTCAGCTGTTGGGAACTATACACAAAATAAAAGTAAGAATAAATATCTAAAATTTAATACTGTGTTTAGTGTGTGTGTGTGTGTGTGTGTGTGTGTGTGTGTGTGTGTGTGTGTGTGTGTGTGTGTGTGTGTGTGTGTGTGTGTGTGTGTGTGTGTGTGTGTGTGTGTGTGTGTGTGTGTGTGTGTGTGTGTGTGTGTGTGTGTGTGTGTGTGTGTGTGTGTGTGTTAGCTGAATCCTGATGTAGTACGTGCCACGTTCTGAGAGCTCTTACTGGCAAATGAAGCAACACCACATGTATAATGCTAGACAGGAAGGAAGACTGAACTAATATTTTTTATCTGTCCGTCTTTACAAATGCACTTCCCGATTTTACTACTGACGCATGCGATCAATACATATCCCATCCTCGCTCACCTATCAGACATTTACAGCCCATGATTGCCCGATACTTACTTTCCCAGACACGCACAACCCTCTGCTTCCCGATTGCTCATTAAACCTGAACTGTTTCCTCACTGCAACACTTTCCTCTTCTCATTTCTCCCTTTCCACTTTTCTTTCCTAGTCTTACAGTATTGACATACCTTTAACAGTTAAATCCTGTCTAACTCCCTTTAACTCCTTTCTCCGATCCCTCCCTCCCCTCTTGATCCTTCTTCTCTTACTCCTCCTCCTCCTCCTCCTCCTCCGCCTCCTCCTCCTCCTCCAACCCCCATCCCTTACTATCCTTTCGTCATTCTCCCTTAACTCCTTTCTCCCGTCCCTTCCTCCCCTCCTGATCCTTTCTCTCTCCCCTTCTCCACCTACCTCCATCCCTTCCTATCCTTTCGTCACCCTCCCCCTCTGTACCCTCCTCCCTCCCGCTTTACCACAACTTTCGTCATTCCTTCTCTTCCCGTTCTATCCGGTTCTTCTCTCCCACTCCTTTCCTCTCTCCCTGTCTCCTCCATCTCGCAATCGTCTTCCTCTCCTTTTCTCCTTACCTCTTCCCCTTCCACGTCCTTTCTCCACCTTCTCCCTCCCTCACTTTTCGTCATCCCCCTTTCCTCTCGTCACCTCTCCTCCTCACCCTTTCTCCTTATTCCCTTCTCTCTCTACCTCTTCCTCTCCCAGCAGGTAATGACTCTTCACTTTCTCATGTGTGTTCTTCAGATTACCTGAACGTTGTTATTATTTTTTTCTAATAAAACAGGAAATTATAAAATCAAGATATGATTAAATTGCCGCTTATCTAATGTGGAATGTGTGACATTTATATAGTTATGTTTAATTTGATAATACAACACTTTGTTTTCATATTCCTCTTTTCCTCTCTGCTGATTTTTTTTTTTTAGGGGTTTTCATGGCTATGCTATTTCCTTCCTTCATCCTAATTCGCCATCCTATTTCACCTCTGTTAATCTATTTCTTTTTGTATTTTGTTTATTTATTCATTGTTTCTCTTTTTCATTAAACCATCTTTTCGTTTTTTTTTTTTTTTGTCTTCATTTACACATCCTACTTTATCACCATCTCCATGTTTTCCTATATTTCATTTAACTTTTCGTAGTTCATATATTTTCTTCTTTTCTGATTTGCAGCTCCATCCTCTAATACATTCTTTAATCGTTTTCTTCCCTTCCTCGTCTATACACTAGATTTCGTCACTGTCTTTCTCCCGTCTTTAGTTCATCTCTTTCAGTATTTCCGCTTCCTCATGTGACGCTTCTTCCTCTACACTTGTACTTCCTATTTCCTCATTTCCTCACTTCCTCCCTTCGTCTTCCTCATTCCCCTCCCTGTCTCTGTCCTGCGTCACCAACCCCCCCTCCTTTCCTCAAACTTCTCACACACTCATCTAGGCGGCCTCGCATGTAAACTCTTGCTTTAAACACACGTTGCTGCTTGTCCCTCGAGTCATGACATATTCTCTTTTACACTCTTTTCTTAGAACGCTTTCTCGTCCTCTTTAAATGCCACTAGAGACGCGGTGGTGATTGTGTTGTATGTTGTCCTCTTCCTGTTTTCTTTCTCTCTCTGTAAGTGTTCATTATGCTTCTCCTTCACCTCGTGTTTATCATCGTCATTATTATTAGGGTCACTATCATTGTTACTTCAGTTGCCTTGTTGTCTTATCGTGTAATCATTAGTTTTATTCTCTCTCTCTCTCTCTCTCTCTCTCTCTCTCTCTCTCTCTCTCTCTCTCTCTCTCTCTCTCTCTCTCTCTCTCGATGCATCTGTCTGTCTACCTATCGATCTATCCATCTGCTTACTTACCTATTTCCTCCTCCTTTTCCTCCTCCTCCTCCTCCTCCTCCTGCTGCTCCTTCTGGTCCTCCTCCTTCCTCTCAGCTGCTCTTTTATTCTGCCAAGTATTGCAAGGCAGGTGGTGAGCTGAGCTACAAACCTCTCCTCCTCCTCCTCCTCCTCCTCCTCCTCCTCCTCCTCCTCCTCCTCCTCCTCCTCCTCCTCCTCTTCTTCCTTCTTCTCTTTCTCCTCTTCCTCATTCGACTCTTCCATCTCTTTCCCATTTCCTCTCATGGCCTCCACCTACTTCTTAATATTGTTCTGCTTGTTTTGTTTTGTTTTTCCTGCCTTGTTAGCACTCTTTCCCAATATGCACACACACACACACACACACACACACACACACACACACACACACACACACACACACACACACACACACACACACACACACACACACACACACACACACACACACACACACACACACACACACACACACACCTTACACCAACGCATGTCTCTCTTTTTTCCTATTTTCTCCCCCAACATTCAGTTTAGGTTAGTCTCCCTTGTTATCAGGCTACACTGACGAACATTCCCTTCCTTGCCAGTCCTTCCTCTACGCACGTGGAATGCTGCTCACTTCCTCTCGCCTCCTCTCTCTCTCTCTCTCTCTCTCTCTCTCTCTCTCTCTCTCTCTCTCTCTCTCTCTCTCTCTCTCTCTCTCTCCCTTTTTCCTTGTCTCTCCTTCGCCCCCTCTTGCGCCATTGTAACCCAGAAAGGAAGGAGGAGACACGAGTACACACAAAAACGACAAAAAGAAAACGACAAACACATGATCTTCACCGTTAAACACTAAATAACAAGAGCAGTTTGTTTTTTTGTTTCCTGTAGAGTTTCAAGTGCACTAGGAATCTAATGAAGAAATTATATAATACATCACAAGAAACGTGCACATAAGAGAACCACTAGGGGGTCGAGTTAACAGCACGAGAGACAGCAGGAGGTCGGGGGTAACAGCAGGGGAAGCAGCAGAAGGTCACCCGAGGAGCAGACGGACAGCAGAGGGCCACCAAGGAGAGAGAGAGAGAGACAGAGAGAGAGAGAGAGAGGAGGGGGGAAGCATGGCCTTGGAAAGTTTAAAGACCGACTGATTCAGCGTCACTATTTCCTTCTTTTTGTTTAGGAGACGTAAGAGTGAAGCTGAATATGAGCGAGGAGGCGAGGTGGGTCTGCCTGGAGAATGATGATGATGAGGATGATGATTAAGGCGAAGGAGAATGGGGTAATATTAGCAGCGGTGGAGGCGGCGGCGGCGGCGGAGGTGTCATGTGCAGCGGAGGTTGTGGACTGGCGAACAACAGCTGGTGGGTGTGTGGCTGGTGTACCCATGCAGGCTCCTTCTCCTCGCCTTCTCCGTTTTCTTATCTCCTTTACGCTTCCTTTTTATCTAAATACTTCGGTTTACGGTCTTGTTTTCCATGTCTACTACCCGCTTTTAATTACCTTTCAAAATTCTATGCATTTTTTTTTCATTTCACTTTCAGCCTCGTTTCTCTTTATCCGGATATCTCGTTTTCTTGTCTTGTTTTCCGTTTTTGTTATCTGCTTTTAATTAACCACCACATTTTTATGCATCTTTGCTTTTTAGTTTCCGCTTCGTCTTAGTTTCTTATCTTCCCTTCTCTCCTGCCCTATCTTTCCTATCTCCCGCTTTTCCCCTCCCGCCGTATCGTCCTCCGCCCGAGAGCAAATTAGCAGCATCCTGGGGCAAATTATCTTCCTTCTGCGCTAATTAATAACGTTGCCGCCGCGACCCTTTGGAGATCTGGCAATGAGGATAATACCTCAGTAATTATTCATTTCCCTTTCTTTCCAGTCTAAACCCTTGACTTCTTACCCAGACACGAATTCTACTTCCTCATGCTTCTTGTCTCCCCCGGCCTCCCAAGACAACAGGATTCTCCCCTTCTCCCCCCACCCCTGTCTCTCCCTATACCTCTTCCTCCTCCCCAGCCACTGTCTCTCCCTTGCCCTTCTCCCTTACCTCTGTCCCTTACCTCTCTCCCTCCTCCCCCAGTGGCACCCTGAACCTCCCCATCCTAGCCTAACTCCCCGCCCTTCCCTTGCATCTCCCTCCCTCCTACCCGTGCCTGTGTGGGTCTGGGGTGACCAGGGTAGGAATGTCCGCGCCCCAGCTGACGGCCCACCACTACCCCGGGGCAAGGATTAACATAGAGACAAAAGTGGCGCCGTAATGTTATGCGGGGGCCACGCGAGTAGGACTCAGCCTGAGGAGTAACTCGCACGACCGTAGGGGGGTGAGGGGAAAGGGTGGAGATGCTAGGAAATGGACGGAGGAGTGAACAACGCTGGAGGCTGCCGTGTTCTTCTCCCCTGGTAAGAATGATCCCGGAGACATCAGCGGCGGATCTGTCGGCGTGTTGGTACGGTGGTAAAGTAATTGATTGTGTGTGGCGCGGGGAGAAAAGGTCATGATGTCGGCCCTTTTTTTATTGATGAAGTTACGAGGCAATAAGAAACGCTAGATAGTTATTAGGGTGTATGAGACACTGTGTAGAGAGGGAAGGCGGAGGGTGGCTATGAGAGGAAGGAATGAGAAGGGTGTGATGATAGGGAGACCGGGGAAGCCTGTGTAGCATAGGGAGGATAGGAGTAGTGCAAGACAGGATTCTGATGCAAAGGTAATGGCGGCAGCTTAAGAGGAAGACAATGAATGCGGAGGTTTGTTGCGTGGGGATGAGAGGGGTGTGTGGGCGGAGCAAAGGCGAGGGTGTTGGTGCAGGCAGCAGCGAGGCGTGATCAAGACTTTAATTTGTGTGTTATAAATTGCAAACTGGACTAAAATTATGTCTGTGCGTTGGCAGTTTGGGTGTCTGGAGGCGAGAGTGTGGCTGAGGTGCAAGATGGGTGAGTGAGTAGAGGCATGGTGCGTGGGTGGGTTTGTACATGTGTTGCGGCAGAGTGAGGTGGTGGCGCCATGGGGGGTGTCTGAGGATGACTGAATGAATGGGAGCGTGGGTGATGGTGATAATGGTAGTGGTGATGGTGGTGGTGTTCTGGGAAGAGATGTATTAAGGTGGAGGGGTGGTGGAAGTAGTGTTCGGATGCAAGAATGTGGATGGGGCGGTTTGGTTCGTGGTAGTGGTAGTGTTGGGGTGGAGTGTAAGAAGATGGTTGGCTGGTGGTGGTGGTGGTGATGGTGGTGGTGATGGCGGCGGCGGCGGTGGTACGTCAGCCACGTGGGGGGTGGCGGCGCGCCAGTAACCAACACCATTGCGTAACAGAATGAATGGCCCACAACGCAACACGCCGTGAAAAGTAAAAACAGAGCATCGCGTACAAGTTCAAGCTCGCATTCTGCCCGCACAAATGTACAAACTGGCTTAGCAACACGCACTCTGAAACCTGATGCGTAAAGAAACAGCTAATAAACTCAGCAAAATACTCCAACACACGCAAAACAACAATTATATCACTCATAAACATTCTCGCTGAACACGAACGTTGCCTGTGATAAGCAATACCAGACATGCAGAAACTAGTGCAGCAGCTTTTACTTTGCCTAAATAAATAGTACAGTAATGACAAACTGATGATATACCTCATTAAAAAGAAAAAAAAAACATTCCGAGAACATGCAACGCCGAGGGTATACAAAACCATAATTGTATAAAGTGGCTCATCAACTCCCAATTTGAAATTTGACTACCAAAATGACCAACAAACTGAAAAAAAAAAAACAGCAAAACACATAAAAAAAAAACTCATGGATATACTTTAAACACGCACGTTGCTGGCAATAAAAAAAAAAAAAAAAAAACATACACATTTACACGCATTTTCCTTCTTTACGTTCACACGTTTCCATCTCTCCCTCAATGTGCGGGTTCCAGGTTCTAGGTTCTCAGGACTCAGTGGGACACAGGTGCTGGGAGGAGAAGAGGGAAGCATATGTGGGAGAATACGAGAAGGGGACGTAGAAAGGGAGGAAAGAGGAAGCAGGGAGTGCAGAAAAGAAGGTGCTTGCATGAAAGCTGATTGAAACTAATTATCTGGAAAGGAGAGCAACTGGTTTCTAAAGTCTGGCAGCTCACAATAATCAATAGGAATATATTATTAGTTAACTAACGAAGGGGAAAGGCTGCATAATTTGTGGGAAAGTATTATTATTCGTGTTTCCGTATTTAGATTTTTTAATGCAGATTTCTTTGTATACTTAAGTGTGGCCACATCGGGACTGCTTCCTGTGGGGCACATGACTGAAATTTGAGTCATGAGTCACATCTGCCACTTGTCTCAGCTGTCCTCACCACTCCTCTCCACCACTTCAACCCCTCCTCCTCGTCCTCCTCCTCCTCCTCCTCTTACCCCAGCTCCTCTTCTTCCTCCTGTTGTTGTTCCTTCTCTTTCCTCTTCTCTGCCACTTCAGTCTCTCCTTCTCCTTTTCCATTTCCTTGCCTCTTGTCTACTACTTCCATCCTTCCCTTCTTCTTTTTTCCCTACTAGTTTTCCTCCTTTCCTTCCTCTGATCCTTCTAATCCTTCTTCTCCTCCATCTCTCTTCTTCCTCTTCACAACTTCCCTTCCATCCACTCATTTCCTCACCCTTCCGTACTCTACCCCTCTCTCTCTCTCTCCCCCTCTCACTCAAAATCCCGTCCGACTCTCACTTGATCAATAGCTCTTCCCTCTCACCCTCTTGGTCATAGTAACCACATCCCCAGGGCCTCACGCTCACACGCACAAACACACACTCACGCAAGCATATGTACATGTGTATAAAGAGGACTGAATGCACCGTATTTTCCCACACTCACGTTCAATACACCTTCAGGGTCTCCCACACGTATGGAGAACAATATGCGAACGCTATACTTGGTTCATACGTGCGAGTACTTGTGTAGGAGTATATGTAGTCCAATGGGTTTGTAAAGTTGCGCAATGCTGTCAAGTGCTGCAACATGTACTCCAATGGAAATATTAATTGGCTGCATGTTGGAAGATGTATGTAATTAGGTAAACGATGACGAGTGGCATTGCGTGTAGTACTCTGAGGTATAAATACAGGCTTAGTATGTAAATAGTACACGTGTTATCAGGTGTGAATGCTCGTCTGTGGCTGTGCAGTTCAGTATTTACGTTGACTTAAAGTTTTTTTTTTTTTTTACGTCAGTTCCGCATAATTCACTAATATTTAATGACGAGATATGTGCAGGATGACAGATAGACAGGCAGACAGCTAGACAGACACACATGCAGGCAGACAGAAATGCAAGCAGACAGATATACAGACTGAAACAGACAGATACAGACAGACCATACAAGCAGAGTCATACGTACAAATATACTTAAGCATTCAGACATACAGACAGACATTCACAGATAAAAATGATAAAAAATATGTAGGCAAGCAGACAGAGAAGCAGGAACACCAACCCACCCACTCACCCATCCATCCACACACACACACACACACACACACACACACACACACACACACACACACACACACACACACTACATCAATCAAACAAACAAAAAAATAAATAAATGACACCACACAAGAAAATCAATCTACTATCACTGAATCCTACAAAAAGTATCTCCTTAAGACACCCTTACACATGCGACACCAAGGCACAAAACACACCTAGTCACCGCGGGATTCTGCCTTCCCCTCCTGTCCTCACCACACGACTACAACTCATCTCCCAGCCACTCATTCCTACGCATTCCACAAGTACATCTCCCCTGGTCACCCAATCAGTACTATCTCTCCCTGTCTCTCCTTCTTTCCTTGTGTCCGAGTCCTGTTCCTCCTCTCATCCAGGCGTTAGTTACTCCAGTCCCTCTTTCACCCAAAACATCCATCGAACAGTCAAGATTCGAAGTCAAACAATTACTCACTGTCAGTTAATCTTTCCATTATTAGAATCACTCCTCATCAGTCCCCAAGACCACGATATTTAGCCTCCCAGCGATGCCCAGGGATCCGTGCCCCTTGTGTTAATTAGGCGTCGAGGAATAGGTGGAGTTTAATGGGATTTGATAGTGTTCTTTATGAGTTTTTTTTCTTCTTTACCTATTAATGTTTATGGGTAATTGAAACTTGTACTGTGGCTGGATATGTAGTGGAGTGTTAGAGATGTGTATGTACTGCTGTGTGAGAGAGAGAGAGAGAGAGAGAGAGAGAGAGAGAGAGAGAGAGAGAGAGAGAGAGAGAGAGAGAGAGAGAGAGAGAGAGAGAGAGAGAGAGAGAGAGAGAGAGAGAGAGAGAGCGTTATTTAACCTAATCATCATCAGACACTGAGATATTTACCTCATTATCCCTCACCACCATCACCTGACCACCGGCTCTCCCTTCCCCTCTCCACAGCCAGTCACACTGCCGCATCTCTCTGGACACTTACTCACTCACTCACTCACTCACTCACTCACTCACTCACTTATACTTCAACTTACATCTTCCCTCATCTAAACTCACTCACTCTCCCTACAACACATACCTTCTCACCTAACCCACTCATTTACCTACTCACTCATACACTCATCCTTCCAAACACACTCTTCCCCGCCTCCCCCCCCCCCACACACACACACGCATCCTCACACCCACAGCCTTCCCATCTAACACTCACACCCACACCCATTCCTCGCCGACTGAACGGACGGCCGTGAATTACCGTGTTTGAAAAATAAACTGTCTGATCCCTGTACAGCACGTGTCGTAACTGTTCCTTAACACTTGTGCATCCTCTGTCCATAATTAGAGGTGAAATCAAAAAGCTGTGTCATCCCCAAATTCGTACGTCAGGTAGTCTGGCTCATTTACATGATTCCTTTTCCCCCTAAGCGACACCTGCTGCTAAGTGTACCGTAATCACCTGGTTGTCAAAAGGAACGCTCGTTTGAGACAGATAAATTTGTCGCTTCTTCCAATTAATTACGTCACTGTAAATGGACCGCAGGGGAAGGACACTCATTTCTCCCGTGGGTGTGGTGATGGTGGTACTCCTGTTGCTGTGTGTGTGTGTGTGTGTGTGTGTGTGTGTGTGTGTGTGTGTGTGTGTGTGTGTGTGTTTGTGTCTGGGTTTAAGCTTCAGGGTCATAGCAGAACGAAAGGAAAATGTATGAGTAATATCAGTATATGTGATAGTGATGATGGTGGTATTAGTTGTAACAGTGGTGGTGGTAGTGGTGGTGGTGATTGTAGTAGGTAGTAGTAGTAGTAGTAGTAGTAGTAGTAGTAGTAGTAGTAATAGTAGTAGTAGTAGTATTAGTAGTAGTAGTAGTAGTAGTTGTTGTTGTTGTTGTTGTTGTTGTTGTTGTTGTTATTGTTGTTGTTGCTGTTGTTATTGCAGAAATAACATAGGTAGTTATCAGTGTTTTGATAATGATGATGATGATGACGATGATGATGATAATGATGATAATAATGATAATAATAATAATAATAATAATAATAATAATAATAATAATAATAATAATAATAATAATAATAATAATAAATTACTATGATTTTTTATATTCTCACAACAACAACAACAACAACAACAACAACAACAACAACAACAACAACAACAACAACAACGACAACGACAGCAACCAACAACAACCCTACACACACACACACACACACACACACACACACACACACACACACACACACAATAAAAAAAAAATCACATTCCAAGCCATTTCCGAAAAGACAGAAAAACGTCGATAATCTCACAAGACCCACAATATATTACCGTTTACCCTTCATTTTTTTTTCCCTTACCAGAAGCTACAAGTAAAAAAGGAGGAAAACGCTGTATAAAAGGGAAATTCCGAGTGCTTGTAACCTTTTGGAAATCTTGTCTTTTTTTTGGATAATAATCTCCCACACGGAACCACACCCAGCAACCAGGAGCCGTGGGAATATCAGCCAACTTGAAAAGGTTACCAAGAGACCTCCAAAAAGAATTTCCAAAGGGTTGAATGGGAGGCGAGCAGCTAACATTACATGAGTCTCGCGGGACACGGAGGAAGGGAGGGAGGAAAGGAAGGAGAGGAGGAGAGAGAGGAAGGGGAGGGAGGGTGAGAAAGGGGAGAGAAGGGGAGGTGGAGCCATTTATTATAAGGAACAGTGTATCGAGGGAAGGAAGGAAGGAAGGCAGTGTGTGGTTATTGCTTCTGAAAATTGTCTATACCAGAACTGACATACAACCAGCCCAGCCTCCCTCTCCTCACCGTAACTCACTGAACGCTGGCCTACACGCTACGCCCCTTCACTCACCCACCACACTGCTGGACAGAAATACAGAGAAGTGGTAAAGTAACTGACTGATTGATCGGCTGATTGACTGATAGATAAATAGATACAATTATATGTACGTAAACCTATTCGTATATAGATACTAAACAAAAAAAATACATACATCCATAAGATACAATTACATACAGTAAAATGATTGCCAAAATATACTGTATATGCGCTTAAACACAACAAGAATATAGCACTAATAAATATTGACGCAGTGCAACGAGGTAGTCTATATATAAACACACGTATAAACATAAGAGCATAAAAAAAATAAACACAAGACCAACAGCAAACTACAGACTGACATAATTTAACTGATATGCACAGACACCATTCTTACTTCACCTTACGACACACTAAAACACCAAATCTTACCATACACTTCACATCCCCAAACTCCCAATAAATCTCCTATTTCTGTTACAATGCATTGAGTCCCATCCCATTCTATCTCTTTTTGTTCCTCTTCATCTCAAGTATCGTTTTAATTCCATATTTATTACAACTCGCATTGGTCGATTCCAGTAACTGAGATATGTAAGTAATATCTCTCTCTCTCTCTCTCTCTCTCTCTCTCTCTCTCTCTCTCTCTCTCTCTCTCTCTCTCTCTCTCTCTCTCTCTCTCTCTCTCAAGTACCCTACTTTCTCACGCAATGTTAATTTCGCACTATTATGCAGCACTATGGCAGTATATACTATCACCATTATCACCACCACCACCACCACCACCACCACTCTCAGTCTCCTCATTAACATTCTCAGTACAGACTTACTCTCCCTCTTCACTCCCCGGTACAATCAGTCCATCGCTGCCAACACACAAACGCACCCTAACAAGTCTCCTTACACAAGCAGACAGCGAAATACACACATATACATTGCCCATGGGAAAATACGTTCACAGATACGCACACTTAAAAGGTAAAGTGAAGTGATTGTACACACACACACACACACACACACACACACACACACACACACACACACACACACACACGTACGGTACTGACACACATATGTACCAAAACAAGTACACACACACACACACACACACACACACACACACACACACACACACACACACACACACACACACACACATCTGGTTTGAAACGAAATAATATGGATTTTAGTTCCACGATTCATAGAGTTTAGCTGTTTAGTGAAGCGAGGCAGGTGGGTGGGAGTCCGGCGCTAGATTTATTTCCTGAGCGTGGGAGTGCAGGACGAGGAAGAGGAGGAGGAGGAGGAGGAGGAGGAGGAGGGGCCATAATCTTGCCCCTCACTGCCTAGGGAAAGTGGCATATCTACTCTCACTCTCTTTCAGCTCTCATTCCTTTACAACTTTCCCTCTCACCTCTGCAACTTTCGCTCGCTCATCTCTTCGCAATACTCTTTTCCTTTCTCCTCCATCCCTCTCTCTCTCTCTCTCTCTTAGTTATTCTCTTTTATCTATCCATTTTTTTAACAGTTTCATAGATTTCCATGTCATATTTCTGATCCAAGTCGTAAATATATATATTTTTTTTAATGTATGAGAGGTGGAAACTATCTCACATTAAATTGGTCGTTAAATGTTCTCGGTACATTATTTATTTATTTTTTCCCCCGTCGTTGATGTCTATTATTTGCAGTCATTACATTTCATCAATTTTAGCACGTCACTTTTCCTTCCCGTTAGTCAAGTTCGTGTCTGAAACTTCCTCGTTTTCACCTAACTATTTACATGACAAAGTACTTTCACTGTCATTGTTGATTTCATGTTCCATTTCCAAGTCTATAATTACAGCGTACTATAGATTCGTAACCTGTCCTTCCTCCTTGTACTTCATTTTTCTCCCTTTATGAAGTGAGAATAATAGCTCTCCATATGATACGTCTTCCTTTAGTGATCCTGTATTTTTCCCGTCATTTCCATGCAGGGAGGCAGCATTCCCAGCCAGTAAATCGTGGCCATACGAACCACTTCATTATTCATGGCATATATATAATGTCTACTTTAAAATGTTTCATATGTATGGACTCACAATTCTACCCTGGAAACCTCCATTCGACCCGGCACGGATTCAAATACAAGTGGAGCTGCATCTCTCCGTGGTTTATTTTTTTGTCATATATTATTGTTGTTACTCATTGTGGTTAAAAGATGCAAAAAATAACCATTGTGTATTTACTCGTACGTAAGAGCCCCGTGATTCTGACCCTTGTGGTTTGTGGGCATGAGGGCGAGACTCACAAAGGCCACAGCGGCAGCCGAGGGTCGGGTTCACCTCACATACATTACGCAATCATCGACAGGTATTGAAGGCGGCCGATCCCCACCTCTCCTGATTAGACCCGCGGCCCCGAGAAGATCTCCCGCGGCATTCATATTCCTACGACTCTGCTTTGTGCATTGCTATAATCCTCGTCATTATCCCAGCTCCCGGTTCCCTGGGGTTCTGGGGGCACGATAACGAGTGAGTTTGTGAAAAATCTCTATTGCAAACGTTTCCATTCCCACTCGCCGGCCTCACCTTACGGTACATAAAGTTCCTTCCCACTCCATGGCAGTTGTATAAATGCCTCCCCCAACTATCCCATTCTCCTCTCCCAGCTGGCATTACCATAATAACATTGTCCAAAGAAAAGAAATTCTACTAATGTTGCCATAAGCGCGTCACTCATTATTCCCTCAAGTAGTCCCTTTCGTCTCTGGTTCTCCCTTAAGAAGTGGATTATTTTCTTGCTCTTGTGACGACACCGAGACATTGATCTTGAGGCTTAGGACACGCGGGGTAGAAAATCCACCTAGGCGAGCTTAGGGCCAAAGAAGAGTCTAGTGAGGCGATGCTGAGCGGCGACACCGGTGCGAAGAGAAAAGTCGAGCACAATAACTTAAATAACAGAAACTGCGGGAGAGGGAGGGAGGGGAGAGAAAGAAAAGATCAAAGGGGGGAAGGAAGGAAAGCTGGGAGGGGGATATATAGAAATTATTGGGTGATAGAAGAAAGGAAGAATTATTTGGCCACGGAAAAAGGATGATATATATGCCTGGACAGACAGCCAGACAGAGGTGTACGTGTAGGTAAATACATGAAATTATATAAATAAATATGGATAGAAAAATATGTTAAAGGTAGAGAGAATGGGTAGCGAAATAAATGGACGCCAGAAAAATATATACAGATAAAGAGATCGACAGACAGAGACAGGAAAAAAGACTCCCTGACAAACAGACAGACAGACAGACTGATACACAGATAGACAGACAGTATCATATAAACTTGAATCAACACAAGCAAGCCTCACCATTCAGGGCAACTAATTGTTATAGTGTGTGTGTGTGTTTGTGTGTGTGTGTGTGTGTGTGTGTGTGTGCACGAGCGTGTGTGTTGAGTTAGTCAAAAAACAGACAATGGAAGACCGTCAGGAGTGTAAGTAAAGACCTCCCTCTCCCCCACACACAAAAAAAGAAGAGGCCAACGATCCGCTAGGAGTGATGGCAACATACGAGCAAAAAGTTATACAAGCAAACATGATATACTGAAAATGTTCACACATGCCTTCTGCCAGACGCCACGCGAGCATCCCGTGCAGTGGGGCGTCGCGGCAGCAGCTGTGGGTGTCTGGGGGGTCAAGGAAGGCCAAAAGAGGGAGGAGAAACCAGAGAATGGTCCAGGAAAGTTTATATTTAAAGGGTATAGGAGAAAATTGTTAAGAAAAGGACTAAATATAAAAAAGTGAAAAAAATAAAGTTGTAGAGATGGATAAAAATTAAAAGATACGAAACAGGATGAAATTAAGTGGGCAAAAGCGGCAGTGGTTTAGGAAAACAATGGAATTGATATCGAATAAAAGGAGAAAAGTAGGTCATTTAAAGAAAAAAACCAGAGAAAGACACAAAATAGGATGGAATTTAAAGGGGAAAGCACAGAAGGATGTACAAAGGCAAGAAAATTGTAGGGAGGAGCAAGAAAACGTTATAGAAAAAAATATAATTTACGGGAAAACGCAAAAGAAATTTGCTAAAAGAAGAGATGAAACTTCAAGGGAAATATAATACCACCGTATAGCAATGTATCTTCCGTGAAAATATGAGACCTTGAAAAACAGCTGAACGTATCAAGGCGCAGGAGTCAACAGCCTCTGTTTGTAACTCGTCGCTTTACAACATAACTTAAGGATTCATTATATTAAACTCAAACCTCTTCTATCTCTTTATTTTTTTTCTTTTTCGGTAACCTCATATTCTGTAATTGTCCTTTGCGTTATTCTGAGCACGAGTATGAAATGAAGCTCAGCAGCTGGAGGAGGGAAGGAGGGAAGGGACACCAATTAATGGATTTAACCTTTTCACTGCTTGACAAATGTTTTTTTTTTTTTTTTCTGCAGCTAGCTGCGACGTTCTAGACACTTATGTGCTGCTGTCTCTTAGATAGTTCTATAACTTAGAAAAAAAAAATCCTCTGCTCCTTTTTTCTTTCTGTATCCATACAAAAAATAGGAAAAAAAAAATCATATGAGTGAATGAGTACAACAAGAGGGTCATATGGCGCAGCGCATTACAAATATAAGATAGCATGTCATTTCAACTAAATTGTTAGGAAAAAAAATAAATAAAACATGACATAAAACAAAATCCTACAAATCAAGTTGCAATCGAGACAATTATTACAGTTCAAGGGAAAGGCCAGCAGTCTTCACGAACTGAAACACTGCGTTATATGGAAATCAGGCATCACAAGTTTTAAGGCAAGTAAATTTGAGTTAGGTATGATTAGATAAGATTAGATTACGTTAGTTTAGATTAGGATAAGTTATATTAGGTCAGGTTAGGTTAGGTCAAGTCAGGTTGGGTAAATTAGATTACATTAGGTTTGGTTAGGATATGTTATATTGTGTTAAGAAAAGTTATGTACATTAGGTCAAGTCAGGTTAGATCGATTAATTTAGGTAAGGTTAGGCTGCCTAGGGTTAGGTTAGGTTACGTTAGGTTAGGTTAGGATGAATTAGGTAAGACAGTTTAACCGAACTCAGTATATCCAAGTCTACCCCTAAAATAGGTGGTGTGGCTTATTTTGATGCGATCCGAAGTACCTCATTTCTTCCCGGGGAGGGATACGAGGGAGGGCAATGAGAGGAGCTCGCTGGCACCGCGTAACGAGAAGGCATAGCAGGAAGGAGCAGGAAGTAGTAGGAAGGAGATGAGCCTGGGAGTGTACAGTGCGGAGTGAGATAACGGAAGCACTATTTAGCTCAGCCAGGAACATCCATGTGTAATGAGTACGATGCCTAATTCATTCCGGCGGATGAATATTCAAACACACTTAGCCGCCATTAGCCTGCCATGGGAAGAAACCAAAACGCTAGTGGGTCACCTTCCTCACCTTCCTCACCTTCCCCCTCCTCTTGGAACCTTGCGGAAGTGACCTCTACCTTGAACACCTGAACACCTCTCACCTTCCCCTAACATGACTGTCAGACCACCGGCTCATGTTTAATTGAACGCACGTCTCGCACACAATTTTTCACATGTCGTGCTTGAACTGACTACCATTTATTTATAAAGACTTATTCGCCCTTGAAATGGAGCGAGGGTCTGCAGCTAAATTCAAGCAGAAAATTGACATACGAAGGGAATGAAAGTGAACACATGTCTGGCACACATTCACCACGTGCTGTACACTAGTGCTTGAACTGACTAATTTTGCAGATTGATGCACTCTTGAAACTGAATGAAACTCTAGTTTATATATTGAGGAAAGTCAATGTAATGTATGAAAAGAGAGGAAAAGAAATTGTATTTTGCAAACTAATGCATTATTCCAGTCGAGCAAGAGAGTCTTTCCATTTAAGAATAAAGGAAAGTTAAGATTGGGCACGGGAGTGAACCATGGGAATCGTATTTTGCGAACTGGTGCGTCCTTTATATGGAACAAGAGGGGTAGACTTTATTTACCTGTAGAATCTATAGAGAAAAGTTAAAATAGGGAATGGAATGGAAGGGAAGGGAGTCATGGAAGGTCAAAGGCTTCCAGAGGGGAGTCAGAAGGTTAGCCTCCTCCGCCCCAGCACCCGCCCCCTCCCCCGCACGCTTCACACCCGCGCTGCCCCTCCGGTAATTACCAAGGGCTGCGGGAGAGTTCTGGAGGGTAGCGTTCCCATATAAATTTATTACTATGGGTCAGTGGTAACATTCCTAGCGCGTTTGAAAGGTGTGTGTGTGTGTGTGTGTGTGTGTGTGTGTGTGCAAACTATCCACTCACTCTACGGCGCCTACAATCTTTCCCAATCTGGCCAAACAACGATCGATTTCACGGGGCGGTGACGGGCGGCACCAACACCTCCCTCCCAGCCGCCGTGTTAGAATACTTAATTAAACTCCCTTAATCCCTCGCCTATCGCGCCAGATAAGGATGTCAGATTCTTCCTTACCATCACACGCTGGTTGCCGAGGCTCGCTGCGCCACAAGCCTCAGACAACTTTATCATACAGCTTTTTTTTTCTTTTCTGAATTTATCATATTAGGATTTAGCGCAGAAAATTAACATTGGTTTCTTTGCGGTTTATCAGTTTTGTTTTAGTTTTATTTATTGGTCTGTTTATTTTAGTTTTTGAGGGATACTACGTTAATTTGTGCTGGTGTGGTTATCAAAATTTACATTAGCGTTGACCGATAAGCCAATACTTAATGAAGGCTGCTGCTGCTGCTGCTGCTTTTGTTGTTGTTGTTGTTGTTGTTGTTGTTGTTGTTGGTGGTGGTGGTGGTGGTGGTGGTGGTGGTGGTGGTGGTGGTGGCGGTGATGGTGGTGTTATTCTTGTTGTTATTGTTGTAATTATTGTCGTTGTCGTTGTTGTTGTTGTTGTTGTTGTTGTTATTGTTGTCGTTGATGTTGTCGTTGCTGCTGCTGTGGATGTTGTTGTTGCAATGGTTGTAGCAATGATAGTGGTGGTACTGATGGTGGAGACGGTGGTAGTGATGGTGACAATGCCATTTACTGCTAATATATGGGGTGATGATAGCAAAGATGCTGCTAGAAATACTAGTAGTGATAATGGCGGTGATGGCGACTATAACAATGAGATCACCGAGCTTCCGGACTTGAATTATTCCTGTACAACAAAATCAAACAGTTAGATCACGTGAAACCCAATTCAAAAGATATGTTTAAAAAATGCATCACCGTTAAACGTAAGACCCGCTTTCATGTAGATCAACTGGACCTTTTAGAGTAAATACATCCTCTAGACCCTCCCGATGCTGAGAGAGGGACAAAAGGCACTCAGACAACTCCCATCATGAGATCCAAATCGGAGGGAGGCAGCACTGGCTTCCCCACGGCTCCTTACCCGTCGCCTTTAGCATCCCTCCTCTCTTCTCTCCTGCGCAGTACTTTCTCTCGGAACCAGTCCTCCCTCCCCTTCATGTCCCTCCAACCACGGGGAAGGAGGGCGGGCGTCTCCACCTCGTCTCGTCCAGTCCTGATGCCCGGCGGCCGAGAGGGGAGAGTTGCTAAGCGAGGACGAGATATCCATCAGTGTCAAGTACTCGTACGCGGACACAGCGCGGTGATGTGCCAAGACAAATGGTGATTCTTCAGTACATAACCAGCGAGGCATGAGTGCAGGACAGTACCTTCAAGGAGAAATGAAAAGTGGACACTAAAAATATCATCACTCGTGAGATAGCGCAGAGGAGGATGATCCCCGTTGTTGTGAAGACGAGTCGTAGTTGACCTCGAGCTGGTGGACACTGGCTTGCTCCCTCTCCTTCTCTCTTCTCGGTAAAACTCCCTCCCTCCCTCCCTGCTTTCTCCCTCTCCAACAGTTCCGTGCTCTACTTCGCTGGCTTGACTGGTGTGGCGCGACTGGTGGGTATGGTTGCATGTGCTGACCAACACACACACACACACACACACACACACACACACACACACAAGAACAGGTATATAGGGGCGACGTGAGGCAAGTAATTGGTTGGCTGGTTACCTGGTGGTGGTAGACTAGAAGGTAAACTAATTGGTTCGTATTGTAAATCCAGACATGTGAAAGCAATGGCTGCATAAATGCGGAAGTAAATACAGAAACTAACAAGTATTGAATAAAAAACAACGTGTTACCATTAGTATTTTGTCCTATAAATTATCCTCGTTAGTTTCTTCTCTACAAAGGGCATTCCTTGGTACAAAAAAGTCGTACAGAAAATGCATAGAATTAATTAAAGCATCACAAATTGTAAATGAAGTATAGAAAGTCTTAAGATTAGGCTGAGTAGGAGAGAGAGAGAGAGAGAGAGAGAGAGAGAGAGAGAGAGAGAGAGAGAGAGAGAGAGAGAGAGAGAGAGAGAGAGAGAGAGAGAGAGAGAGAGAGAGAGAGAGAGAGAGAGAGAGAGAGAGAGAGAGACAGACAGACAGACAGACAGACAGACAGACAGACAGACAGACAGAAAGACAGACAACCACCCAGACAACCAGCCAGCCAGACATACATACAGACAGACAGAGAAAGGATAAAGAGATGAGTAAGGAGGAGAAAAGAAAATATGAATACAATAGCAAAAAATTCAAATGACTTCCCATAAAACTTAACATATCCCTGGCCACCTTCCTCAGCCCGCAGCCAGATATATTATTATTTAGAAAGTTGAGGCAGGCAGGTCAGGAGGTTACGTCAGTGGTAAGGTGAGTTAAATACGTCAACGGGGACTACAGACCACTCACTTGGACATTTACCTGAACTAATGAATGTATACCTGCCTCTTCTGCTCCTAAACCTCCCTCTCTCCTTCCCTCCCTCCTTCCCTCACTCTCTCCTTACGTTCCTCCTTCCTACCTAACATTGTCCCTCACAGTTCCTCACAGTGCCTCTCTTCCATAACCCAATTTTCAGTCTCTTATCTTCCCTTCCTCTCACTCTATGCCTCCTTCACTCACTTCTAAGCCTCCTTCCCTCACTCTTTCTTCACGTTTCTCTTCCCTACGTTTGTCCGTCACGGTATCTCATTCTTATAACCTAATTTGCATTGTCTCTCATCTTCCCTTCCTCTCATTATCTAAGTCTTCCTTCTTTACTCTCTCTAAGTTCCTCCTTCCTACCTTTATCCCTCACAGTCTCTCACTCTCATATCCCAGTTTTTAGTGTACCATCGTCTCTCATTTTCTTTCTTACTCTCTAAGTCTCCCTCACTCACTCCTAAGACTCCCATCCCTCACTCTTTACATCCTTCTTACTTCCCTTGCATTGTTCCTCATAGCCTCTCATTTTCATATCCCGGTGTTCATTGCCTCATTGTCTCTCATCTACCTCTCCTCTACTCCTCTGCTCCTTCGTTCTATCCTTGGTTTTCTCTTCCTACCTCACATAACCAGCAATGTCCCTCACTTTCATGTTTCAGATTTCCGTGTCTCGTCGCCTTTCATCTTCACCTTCCCTACTCTCAAAGTCTCCTTCCCATACTCATAACTCACTTTCTTATTTTCTCTATCCTTTTCTTACCTTCCTTACATTCCTCATTGTTCCTCATTTTCAGTGCCTTGTTATCCTCACTTCCTCTCTCTCTCTCTCTCTCCTCTCTCTCTCTCTCTCTCTCTCTCTCTCTCTCTCTCTCTCTCTCTCTCTCTCTCTCTCTCTCTCTCTCTCTCTCTCTCTCTCACTGCCTCAGCTCCCCTTACTATCACACTGTCATATATACTATCGCCCTCACTACCCATCACCTTCTTCTCCCATTTCTTGTACCGTATTGCCCCCACTCCTCTCCCGTTTCACTCCATCCATACCTCACTTTCCTCCCCCACTCGCGACACCTCTCACCTGCCTGCCCACCGCCCCCTCCCAGCATCCCTCGTCTGTCCCTCAGTTCCTCACCTGGTCGCCTCGTCCCCTTCATTGTTGACTTATCACACGTGCTCTCAGCCCCGTCACTCACATGTATAGTGATCCGTGGTGGAGGGAGGCGCCCCGTTATGCCAAGAATTCCGCACAGGTCAAAGCCTCCGACACACAATTCTCACCGGTACTTGAAAATTAATGGAAGAGGAAGTGGTGATGTTATGGTAGATTTTTACATATTGCTCGCAGCGCCGCCATCAGCCTGGGATATGTAAAAGACGGCGTGCGTGCGGTAGGTAAAAAAAATTAAAGGGTTCAGGAGTTTCTTAAGCGATACAGCCTCCGAATCTAAATCCTTTTGTCCACTGGATACGTTTTAACTCGCATGGGGTAAATATTCAAAGGTACAGTGGTTATCATGAAACGACATTGGCTCTGGTGGCATTTCTTGAGGCAGAAATTGTAGAAAATTCGAAATATATTTTCAGTAAATACGAAAAAAAAAAAAATCTGACAAAAACCCAAAAAATAATTAAAGGACAATATTTATTTATTTTATTTATTTATTATTATTATTTATTATTATCATTTTTTTTTTCAAGGAAGCTGCTTGAAAATATTCGATACTAATGACATCAGTCACATCTGTGTTGAGAAACGAAGGACAAAAAGTATTCTCATATCAAGAAACATTCTAATCTAATTCTTAAAGCAGTCTTATCCGATAAGCGTCAAAGACCTTGTCTCGTAGTCTTAGAGCCTGGGAACCCTTCAGATCAGAACAGTAAAGCTGAGAACACAACACACGAGGCTCAGAGGAACAACCCTTCACGTCTGCTTCATTAACATTCCGCGGATTCGCACAAGGCCAAAAGTCTAAAGGAAAGCATCAAGCTGTAAGCTAGCAGAACAAAATGCTGCTCGTGGGCCTCAGTACGAAGACAGTGCCTGATCTCGGGAAGGCCTCCAGACGTCTTCCTGAAAATATGTCCTCAATTTCTCGCACTGCGCTGCTGAGGATGTGTTTACGAGGTGGTTTGGTCCTCGCAGTGACCAAGGCTGCCGCAGGAACCACCTTTTTGTGGAGGACGAGGAAGAAGGGACGTAGAGATAGAACGTGGAAGGGAGGAAGGACATAAAAGAGAGAAAGGGCGAGAGATAACGAAACAAGTCTTTGGAATGTGTTTAAACTGAGGTGTGTTGCTTGCCGGCGCTTTTTCTAAATCTACATCAGCACTGGAAACGTATACGTGCCTAAAAAACTACAGGTGCAGACATCATGTGCTGGAGCCGCTAAGGGAAAAAACACCAAATTGAGACATGGAACCTTCAAAAAACCCTTCGAACTCTCCACAGATCGAGGAAGCATTGCTATCTGCGGTTAATTGGAGTGAAATATGGGTTAAGGGTTTACGATTCCGGCGTTTTAGTACATCATAAAAAAGGGACACACATATATAAAGGACATAGCTAAGACACCACTCCTTAAACTCCTATTCCTTTACATTCTTGAGGACACGTATCGCACAACACACACACACACACAACACACACACACACACACACACACACACACACACACACACACACACACACACACACACACACACACACACACACACACACACACACACACACACACACACACACACACACACACACACACACACACACATTGCTGGCAAGTTTCTGTAAGGAGGGAGGAGCCGCCGGACGCAGCCCTAGATGGACACTATCACATCTGTCTCACCATAACCGAGAAGACGAGGCAGCTTGGTCCGCTTTGGTGTCAACTCCTTTATTCGGAATGACACGAGGGGGAGCAGGAGAGGGTGGCAGGAAAGCAGAGGAAAAGGTCCGTTTGGAAAGAGAGAGAGAGAGAGAGAGAGAGAGAGAGAGAGAGAGAGAGAGAGAGAGAGAGAGAGAGAGAGAGAGAAGAGAGAGAGAGAGAGAGAGAGAGAGAGAGAGAGAGAGAGAGATACGCTTGCAAGTGCGCACACATGCATAGGTATATTTGCTTGTGTTTACGGATGCACGTACATGTTTAAGTGCATAGGTGCGTATGAGCACACACTGAAAGGGCAAGCTACGTGGCACAGGGATCAGATCAAGCAGGCAGGCAGGTGGTCAGAGGGATCCACACACGGGTACACGCACACACATACGCACATAATCATACATCCATTAAGGGGGCAAGAAGCAGCAGACGCACGGCCAGACAGAAGGCGAGGGACAGACTCAGGGGGAGACCGTCCGGGTGGGCCACGTGAGAAGCAGGGACAGACATACCCACGTGGTGAAGCAGCGCTGGTCTGGGTCCGCAGGCAGCCAGCCACCCAGCCACCGCCGCCTTCTGGTATATAGGCCAGGTAAGGGAACATGCCTCCACGCGGAAGTTACTTACTATTGTTGTCACAAATTAGTTCGTTCAGGTGTGCCCGGGGAGCCTTAGGTTACATTTAGCACACAAGGTCCTGCCTGTCACACTGCTCCTCGAGATGGCCCGGGGATAATGCTAGGGACTCGCCAACAGCGCCAACCTCCAGGAGATTGGGAGATACAGGTTGTAAAACGTCTGTCTAGATGTGTGTGGAGGCTGGAGCTATGGCTGGTGCAGGCATTGGTCGCGTTTTATGATGACACAGTAAATAGTCACGGCTCTTCAGCCTCTCCTTCCTTCTCTCCTCCCGGCGGCGGCTTCAAAACGTCTTCAAACGTCGCAGATTTTAAGATTACCAACGTCCTTTTCCGATTTAAGGTTGCTAAGGAATTTCTCGTGTGTAACCATTCCTAAAAGAAAACGGTAACTACGCCGGGGCTCAGGGATTAGCCACGGAATATTTCTTGCCACACAAGCAAGACGGAGACTCTTGTTACTGACAACTTAAATATGTACCCGGAAAGTAAGCATGAAATATTAAGAGGATTCCAGCCCAGGACAAGGCTCAGTTCAGTAAAGTTAGTCATGCAGAAAGCCAAGCAGATCCTTAATAAAAGAACCATGACCGTAAATGGGTAAACTGTGTCACCAGAACCGACAGTCCCCAGCAGACCCAAGGGATGAAGGACGGCAGAGTGCTTTAAACATGCACTACTGTAACTCTACGCCCATGAGACTGCCGCCACTTTTTGTCCTCCTCCGAGATAGCTTTCCTGCCGGTGTGAAACGCGACTCCAACATTAGTGGCG
The DNA here is from genome assembly GCF_035594125.1 of Scylla paramamosain. NCBI lineage: Eukaryota > Metazoa > Arthropoda > Malacostraca > Decapoda > Portunidae > Scylla > Scylla paramamosain. The sequence goes on from NC_087166.1 coordinate 4,592,929, forward strand.
CTCAAAAAAACAAAAATATGTCGGGCCGGTTGCGTATACTTGAGCAGCCGTTTCTCCAGCCATCATAACCTGCCACACGAACGTCACCGAAGTGGAACTGGCTCAGACATCATACTGGCTTACATATTTCTTCATATTAGCTCAGAGAAAAATGGGAATAATATAGTATGCGTGTAATTATATCAGACGTGAAAAATGGGCGTCCTTGACAAGTATAATGAATGGTGGAATGAGACTAGTGATCAACTAACAAGCCTTGAATGAGAGATCTTGTACTGATGCCTTACAAAAGTACATGAAAAGCCTCGCGTTTGTAGTGCTTGTGTCTCGTGTCGATGGATTGTGCGAGGAAAGAAGGGTGCGTGGTTTGTGACACTTCAAGATGCTCTTACACACACACACACACACACACACACACACACACACACACACACACACACACACACACACACACACACACACAAAGAGAGAGAGAGAGAGAGAGAGAGAGAGAGAGAGAGAGAGAGAGAGAGAGAGAGAGAGAGAGAGAGAGAGAGAGAGAGAGAGAGAGAGAGAGAGAATCTCACAACAATAATATCTTCTCACTATTACATCTGTCCATAACCTCCTCGCCACGAAAAACCAGTATAACATCCGCCTCCATGCACCGCCGCCACTGCCGCCACCACCAGCCGCCTCTGAAACTTACTCGCATCCTAAAAACTTGCCCTGGTGACGCGGCGTCCACCACGTGGGTTAGACGCCGCCGCAAGTAATCTCGTATAACTCTGTGACCTGTCGCGACCTGGCGAAGCCCCGGATGACCCCCGAGGGTTCCTGGATATTCCCACACACTGACAGGCGAGCTGGGTCACGCTACCCGCAAACATTGTCGCCTGCCTGTCACCGGTCGCCACTTACCATATTATCAAATTAGTTTTTCCAGAGTCAAAACAGGTTCTACACCAGACAAGACCTTCAGCAAACCTCAGCTTCCTCTCGTGTTAATCTGGTGGTGAGATAAAAACTGATATTACTCTTCAAACAAGCAAAATTATTTTAACTAGAACTGGAAACCCTGAAAAGTTTGCGTAAACAACCTTTCAAACTCGTTTTAAGAGCTTTAATTAGCGTGAAATGTGCCAGACAGCCGCTCGCAGCCGGGGACGTTTCTCAGACACCGTGAAACCTTCGATGCGTCACGCGGAGTTTAATACAAGCCGGCTACAATAAGCATATCATCGGCTAGAACTTGTTGGCGCAAAAATTAATAGTATTATGCTTGGCAGAAAAAAAAGAAAAATGAAAAACACTTAACTCCTTTCTTCTAACAAATACACACCGGAACCAGATAACGAATACAATCAACATATCACCCGTTATAATTTACAGACATGAAATTATGATCTATTAAACTTAAAAAAAAAAAAAAATATCGAGCTTCTTTATTACAGCAGATCTGGGCCGGAACCGAGCTCCGACAAGGTCCCCAACTCTAAACACAGAGACCCAAAGCCCCAGCCGCAATCCCAATGTTCAGCCCCAATCCCTCTCCAGGAAACCAATGCCCCTCCTCCCCTTGACCAGCCCCTACGCCTCAGCCCAATTTGTAGACCACGTAACAAGGCCTCCACCACAGCCCCAACCCTAACCCTCCCATATACGCCCTCAGCCTCCACCACACTCTTAGACCTTGTACAAGCCCTCCACCACTGCCTAAGCCCTGTACATCCCTGAACTCCCACCAACACCAGACTCCCTTACAAGCTCCCTACCACAACCCTAAACTCTCCCACACTCCCCTCAGCTTCCACCATCACTCCAGTCCTCCTATAAGCACCAAACCTTCCCATACATTCCCTCATCCTCCACTACCATCCCATTTCTTCCCCTACAGTCCCAATCCCTCCCATACATTCCCTCAGCCTCCATTACCTTTCCGTTTCTTTCCCTACAGTTTCAGACCTTCCCTTACATCCCTAAGCTTCTTCCACTGCCCCAGATCTTTCCCTACAATCCGCTAGTGCTCCCCTACAGCCTGAGTCGCTACTGCAGTAAGCTCACAGCCACACCCCTCACGGTCGCCATTAAAGCCCCGCGCCACACCCATCACAAGCACCGTCACAATAAGGAAACCTGCGCCATATGTCTGTGGTTTCTGTTCCGTGAGGCTACGTTTGTCTGCCGTGTTTTTCTGGCGGGTAGGAAACGAAGGGCCCAAGAGGGAATATAGAGGGAATAAGGGGAGGAAAAGGAGCCTCGGAACCTCCCTCCCTCCCTCCCTCCCTTCCTCTCTCCTCCCTCTCCCTCTTTCTCTCCCTCCTCCTCCTCCTTCTCCTGTCGTCTTTTACCTAACAGCCGCCCCTTTTCTGAGTAACACCCGCGGCTGCGTGTGATCCAGAGTGACATGAATATAAGAAGGAACAGAGCTTTTCTCCTATTGATTTCTGCCCGTGTTTTTCTTTACAGAGTTTTAAAAAATATATTTCTCTCCCTTCTGTGGATTTTTTTCTTTTTTCTCTCTCTCTCTCTCTCTTCTAACTTGTTTCGCTGTCACATTCCCCTGTTATAATCTCTTTCCTCCCACGCTTTGTTACTGGTTTGCTGCTTCTTTCTTTCCTTTACGCACAGTGATCATTATTATTTCAGCTGCCAGTCGAGCGATGCGTCAAAATTCCTCGGGCCAAGTGGTGCATGAGGGAAGGTAATCGCGGGGCTCCTCAGGTAGTGGCGCGCCTTGTCATTGCTTACGTGGCATTGGCAGATGTAAACACGTGGACTCGTATCATCAAACAAGCCATTCCCTAAAGAGCTTCGTCGTGCAGGAAATCGTAGGACTTATGCAGAATCTCGTAAGGATGGTTATTCCTTGCACACTGAGGGGAGGGGAAAAAAGTTTACTTGATTATCTGACTTCATGTGGACTCTTCATTTGTTACATGTGATAATGAGCGGCAGTAGTGTAATGTTTCCACTTTTCATTAGTGTATATGAGTCCACTGCAGAACAAGGCCTCCAACAGTGAATTCAAAAGAGGATAATCCTGAAACAGATAGATAGATAGATAGATAGATAGATAGATAGATAGATAGATAGATAGACAGATAGATAGATAGATAAATAGATAGATAGATAGATAGATAGATAGATAGATAGATAGATAGATAGATAGATAGATAGATAGATAGACAGATAGATAGATAGATAAATAGATAGATAGATAGACAGATAGACAGACAGAAAAATGCATGCATACATACATACATGCATACATACATACATACATACATACATGCATACATACATTGATAAATAAGTAATTAATTAAGTAAACGAATAATATTAAGTTTAATGTATGTCAAACCCTTCACTAGTGAATTGAAGATTAAATATATGATCCTGAGTCAAGTGGATAAATAAATGCATAAATGAATAAATAAGTAAATCGATTAGGAAATTATCACGTACAGTCCTCTGAAGTTTTGCCCAAGCCGATGGTTTAAAAATGCGAATAGTTTCCTTTTCCATTATTAACTATGTATAAGATCAGAAAAAAATAATAATAAACAGATGAATAAATGAAAGAAGAAACAAGATGAGGAAATCACTAGAATCTTCTGAAGTCTTGGCCAGTCTGAAGAGTTCAACAATGCACATACTTTTCTCCTTCCCCTTCCATTATAAGCAAGACATACAGTATAATCATTAAAATAAACAAACATACAGATAAAATGGACAGATAAGCTAATCAACAAATCACTAGAATACTCTCAAGTCTTGGTCAGCCTTAAGAGGTCAAGAACGCGCACGCACGCCTTTTTTTCTCTTTCTTTGTCTTCATTATCCACTGAGCACTTGAAAGCATCGGTAAGCACGCCACCAGCAAGCATCATCTCTATATTTAGTTCTATTTTTCACCTGCCGTATTGATTAAAGTGACCCTAAGCCGTATCTTCCCCGCTTATCTAATTATCTTTCCTAGTTACAGACTGACTACCAATTACCTGATCCCTTCCCTCAGAGCTCTCGGGACAGGGTTATGGGGTCATCGTGTCACTAACAACCGGTAATCATATTCAATTATAAGCCTGTAGAGCGCCCCTGTTTGTTTGTCTCCGTCAGCTGATCGACAAGGTAAACCATCCCCCTACCTTCCCCCTCCCGTCACCCTTCCGTCATCCTCCCACCGCCCCTCGTCATCTCATGTCTGTGGTTTCATTATCGGGCGGCCGCCTCAAATGTTACCCCCTCGTGTGACCTTCCCCTTCCCTGTCTTCTGGTTTACTTGAGTCTCAATAGCTTCTGATTATCATGTATTACCCTCCTCATGTTATCTCCTGCATATGTTCCGTGTCACGTGGTCCCATCTCATCCCCCACGTGGTTTTATCCTTCCCTCTGTCTCACTCTCACTGTCTCTCTCCATCCTTAAGCCTTTCACTCTACGCCTTATGTTGTGTACAGCCGCCGTGATGACGTGCCTCTGTCTGCTTGTATAACTCTTGCCTGTGTGTGCTTTCCCTCAGGTATTCTAAACAAGATAGACTATCTCTCAACTCATCGTATCCTCGACCACGTCACTCCACAGATAGGCAAAGGTCACACTCACACACGCGACACACGCAATACTTCATCCTCCTATGCCACGTCTGTGCGTTTCTAGCCTTTATGAAACCTGACTAACCATATTAATCTAACTTCTCCTTTCCTTTCGCTGATGGAGAAAGGGATGAACGGAGAATGGAGGAAACAGAGAGGGAGAAAAGGGAGAGAGGACCAGGAAGTGCAGCCGTCCCTCCCAAAAGCTTCCTTCCGTCGCTGGGTGAGCTGAGGATGCTTCTGCTTTCACGTCCCCGACTGTGGCCACCGCGGGACCTTTAGCGGCCGGGCATGCGGGGAAATTTGTGGGAGGCTGGACCGAATGGATTTCCCCTTCCATCCCAGGCAGAGTCAGAGGCCCACGGAGGATTTATGGCTGCATTCCCTCCACACGCACCGACACCCTGTGCTCGCTGGGGATTTATCGTCTGCGTTCAGGTATTATGGTATTATTCTCTTTCAGTAATGTGTGTTGAAAAGAATATTAACGTTCGTTCCTTCCTTCTTTCCTTCATTCGTTCGTTCGTTCGTTCGTTCGTTCGTTCGTTCGTTCGTTTGTTCGTTCGTTCGTGTACTTTTGGAAATGATGTAGGGGTTTTGTGTGTGTGTGTGTGTGTGTGTGTGTGTGTGTGTGTGTGTGTGTGTGGTGTGTGTGTGAGAGAGAGAGAGAGAGAGAGAGAGAGAGAGAGAGAGAGAGAGAGAGAGAGAGAGAGAGAGAGAGAGAGAGAGAGAGATTATGAATGAGTGTGTGTAAATGTGTAACTGTACTTTTGAATGAAGAAAACAGTACGTGCTTGTGTGTGTGTGTGTGTGTGTGTGTGTGTGTGTGTGTGTGTGTGTGTGTGAGAGAGAGAGAGAGAGAGAGAGAGAGAGAGAGAGAGAGAGAGAGAGAGAGAGAGAGAGAGAGAGAGAGAGAGAGAGAGAGAGAGAGAGAGAGAGAGAGAGAGAGAGAGAGAGAGAGAGTGCATGTGTGACGAGAATTTCCACTTATTGGAGCACTGAAGACATGAATAATTGAACACATGGAAGTGAGTTAATTTACTGCTGCATGAATGAAAGCAAAATTGCGATGATTCACACGTAAGCATCTAAAGCAAACACAAGCACACACACACACACACACACACACACACACACACACACACACACACACACCAGGCAACTAAGATGAGTAGTATAACCTTACACAATAGCATGACATAAACACATCCTAGTATAATTTTTCCACACACACACACACACACACACACACACACACACACACACACATACCAAAAAAAAAAAACTCCACCTTTTAGTTACGTCTCATAAGAGTTTCCTGGTCTAATTACATCACCGGAGTCCCACCTTTTCCCGGATAGTGCACACACCTGAGGCTAATTACAAGAACTGTGCCACACCATTAAGCACCTGGGAGGGAGAGGGAGGAGCGGAGTCCAGACACATTAATCAGTCTGCAGGGAAGGGCTGTCAGGTGTAACTTAAAACTTCATGCGTGGAAATCAGCAGCTGAATAAAGATCCGGATGAACAGACTACGAAAATGGTTCAGGGTTTTATTTTCTTATTTATGATCATTATGAGGGAGTATTGGGGTGTCTGTTTCAGTTTCTCTCTCTCTCTCTCTCTCTCTCTCTCTCTCTCTCTCTCTCTCTCTCTCTCTCTCTCTCTCTCTCTCTCTCTCTCTCTCTCTCTCTCTCTCTCTCTCTGCTATTAAAGTTAGGTATGGCTGCCGTCTCGCCGTCTCGCCTCGGACAGATGGGGTCCCGTAACTGGGTCAAGACGGCCGACCACAGCCGCGTCCCGTCCACCAACACACTAGGGTAAAACACACATCCTGGGCAGATATTTGTGTCCTGGAGGAACGCAAGTCCGTGGGAACACATTTCTCGCATACCTGTTACGCTACGGTACACGGAGGGACCGCCCACACCTCATCTGGCTCACCTGTCACTGCTAAGCGCATTTTAATTACCCTTACGTCACAAGACCTGGTGACCTGAATTTCTGGGGACGATGGCCGCCTTCTTCTGTCCGTGTCTTGACCCTTGACGACCTTGTTTTTGTTCACTCCTGACGCGACCCCTGAGAGGTACTAACGAGGAGGCTCATTCCCGTGGTCCCAAAGAGGCAATTATCAAGAGGAAAATTCTTTAACCGCAAACACTTTCCACTTTGATGTGAAGGCGGTTTTATGGTTGTTCCTCAAGTATTTTTTCTTCTGGGTCCGTGGGTGTTTTTTGTTGCCACTGTTGAATCCACCCGTGAAATTATGGTGTGTAGGTTGCAATGGGTAACTGTGTCATTTCCTATATTTCCTATAAGTCCCGTTAGTGTAACAAAAACGTGTCGTGAGCTTTTGAAACCAATTTTGTCTTTTGCTTCACTAGAGTTTACATAAAAAGATTAGTATCGTTAACCTAAAACACTCATTAATAACCAACATAAGTCTCTCTCTCTCTCTCTCTACATCACACATCATCGCCCATCCTGGAAACAACAGCCAGACTCCACTCGCAAAAAAACCCGCAGGACTTGAATGTTCGCCTCCCACCCCAGCTCACCTCTGGCCTCGACCCACCTTCGCCAATTCCTCCCATTCTCCCCACGCCAGCCTCTCCTCACTACAACTCTACGGAGGATGTGCATACGATTTCTCACACCTTTTATCCTGTCTTTCTCTTCTCCTTCTCCATCTTTTCTTCTTCTTCCTCATTCTCCTCTTCTCTAATCTTATTCACTCTTGTCGTTATCTTCATTTTCCTTCTTCTCAGACTTCTTATATGAATTATCGCCTTCTATCTCTCTCTTCTTCTTCGACTTGTGATTTCCACCGTCTTGCTTACTTCTTATCTTCGCTCTCTGTCTTTCTGCCTGTCTGTCTATCCGTCTGTCTGAGGTTATGGTGATCAAGGTGCCGGTGTTGTTGAGTAGAGGTGAAGGTGATGATAATGATGGCAGACTTGGCAATAATGGTGAATATGATCGTGGTAGGAATGGTAATAGTAACTGTAATGGTGACGGTGGCAATAATGGTGGTGGTAGTAATGGTGACGCCCTTGGTAATAGTGAAAATGATGATGGTGGTGATGCTGGTAGCAAGTTGGTAGTAATGGTGATGGGAGTGTTGATGGTAATGGTGACAGTACTAGTAGTGGATGTGGTGGTGATGATGGTGATGGTGACAGTGACAGTGACGTTGACAGAGGTAATTGTGGTGGTGGTGGTGGTGCTGGTGTTGGCAGGGTTGGCAATAATGGAGGTGGTGGTGGTGGTGGTGGCAGTAGTGGCAATGGTGGTGGTGGTAATGGTGATGGTGGTGGCAGGGTCGACAATAATGGAGATGGTGGTGGCGCTGGTAGTGGTGGTGATGCCTGCCTCAGAATCATCGGCACGCACGCACACCCCTTCTCCTTGGTGCCGCCGCGGGGGGAGAGGAAGACAGGCAGGCCAGGCAGGCTAGGCAGGGCAAGGCGGGCAGGTGACGTGGGGTATTATAGAGGAGGTGACAGCGCGCGCCCCATCACTCATCCCTACGTCAATTAATCACTTACTGAATTAGTCTCTACACTGCGTGACCAGCGAGGGGGACTGAAGGGGTTGCGGTAGTGGTGGAGGTGGTGGTGGGGATGATGGTGGTGGTTGCAACAGCAAGAGTGTAAAATCGACAATGGAAAGAATTGCGCAAATATAAAGAGAGACTGATTGGCTGACAGACTGACTGACTGACTGACTAACCGACTAATTGGCTGACTGACTGACCGACTGATTGGCTGACTGACTGACTGACTGATTGGCTGACTGACTGACTGATTGGCTGACTGACTGACTGATTGCCTGACAGACTGACTAGCTGACTGACTGACTGACTTAATGGCAAAATGAATGAATGCAACAGTAAGAATGTCGACTTCCAGATAAGAAACTAATTAAGTTCAAAGAAACTTGATGAGGCGAGGGAAGCAGTTTAGAAGCCACTGATTGATTAGATTTCGTGTTGAATGAATAAATAAAGTGAGTAAACAAGTGAGCTTGAATAAGTGAGTGAATGAATGAATGAATGAATGAATGAATAAGAACTGATTTATTGAATATCTCCTCCTTGAATCTCTTGCTTAGTAGTCAACAGACAAGCTTATCTTCCACTGCATGTCTTCAGTCTGCATTCTTCGTCTATCTATTCACCCGTTACTATGCACGTAATGTTACTTGACTATCAATTTGCTTATCCGCTATAATACGTCTAACTATTTATTCAAGTGTTTTCATTGTTTATCTCCAACTGTTACAAATTCATTTATACATGATTATGTGCAGAACCCCGCTATGTGTTCTATAAAAAGAGCGAGCTCTGTCTTTAATCCTAATTGAAAAAGGAAAACAAGTTACTTTGAAGTCAAACTTGAACCCAATTCTACAAACCCGGTTTTTATGTTGGGAGAGGATGTCTTCTGAACCTGTTATCCTTGCCTGGGGAGAAGTATTTCACGTCACTGCGGCACTGATAGTCTCAGCAACACCCATAACAAAGGTGGTACTCAAGATCAAGAATTTCCCGAGTGGTAGATAAGGAAAATAAGGTAGGCGGTGCATTGTTCGGAGCAACACAATGGAATGTTCCGCCTGTCATGCTAGTTTCTTTGGAATCTGAGAATTTACATAACCAGATAAATTCAACGCATTATATTTTGTCCGCCCTTCAACTCTTCCTCGCAGTATTAATGATATTGTTTACATGAAGACGGCTTTCTACTCCTATCTCTGTCTTCTGTTGTCTTTTAGGAGGATCGAAGACTCAATTCGGAATTTGAGGATTTACATAACTAGATACATCCAACTCATTATATTTGTCCGTCCTTCAACTCTTCCTAGCACTGACGACACTGTTTACATGTGGACAACATTCTTCTCAGGTCTCTGTCTTCTCTTGTCCCCTCCGAGGATCTACGTCCCAAGGTGTGTCGGATCCTCTCCCCAGTCCCTCCCAGCCACTCGGTAAACAAACCCAATGTGTGTGTCAGAGCGGCGTCAGAGCTCAAAGGGCAGGCCGACGGAGGGCATCAGAGGATTGGGGAGAACCTTGGTAATCTGCATAATGGGTGTTTCCGCTCCCTCACTACCTGGCGGCCCCCGTACCTGCCGGGTCGACCTGTGAGCTATGGTAAATACAAATAGCTGAGGGGAGTTGTGCGTAATGGGTGACGTGAAGGAACTACACGGGTACTTAAAGGAGACTGGAGTTTACCTCAGGAAGTCACAGCGTGGGAGAGCTACAGGTAACGAGAAATAACTACCATGAAAGAGAGATACCACGGAGGAAATTGATGCGACTTTAAGGAGTGATAAAATCAGATAAATGTATACTGGCACTGATGACTTGAAAAAAATGTGCAGTCTTACAATTAGGTTTAGTACATCAATTAATGTGGATACGAGGTTGGCAAGCATAGAAAAAATGTTCCGCAAGGATGCTCACCCACGCCTCTCAAGAATGCAAAGTCTCCGGATTTACGGTTCACCTTGAGACACCTGAACGCACCCGGGATATGAGTGTTGCTGGGCCTCGCTGGACGGACCTCCCTGGCGGGTTGCATCCCTCCATATTTACGATGCTTTGGCGCTTTTTTTGCTGGGTGCTGGGGTTGCCTGCAGTGTTCGTAGCTTCGTCTCCCTCCAACCAGCACGACAAAGAAACGATCCTGATTTTAGAAGCGATGCGCGAGGACCAAGACGCTGCGTGCTGGTGACGAGGCACCTCCCAGCAACACCCACCCGGCCCCCGTCACATACCAGCAAGCAAACAGTTCTTCATTACGAGTTTGATGGCCTTAGTATACATTCCAAGTGTGTGTGTGTGTGTGTGTGTGTGTGTGTGTGTGTGTGTAATCAGTTGCAACCATTAGAGAGGAATTAGTTTCCAATCGCCTTAATAACATGGGGAGACCTATAGGAGGGTGCAGGACGGACTGTGAAGGGTGTGAGGGTGCGAGGGAAAGATGGGTATGGCAGGCGGGGGCTGCGGCGAGGACCCGGGAGCCGCCCACAACCCGAGGGAGCACCACAACATCAAACACTGAGCGCCCCACCAGAATCCCTCCTAATCACTATCTTGACTGTCAAAGGAGACGCCTAATTGCTATCTCCGCAGCCATGCAGACTCGCCCCGCCGGCCCGCCAGCCTCTCCTCCCATACACAACCATTATCAGGCCTCCTCGCCCGCCTCCACGGGAATATATATAGTTCAGATGCTCATCATTAGTGACTTGTGGGTGAGGAAAGGGATGCGGTCAAGGCGCGTCCACGAGATAAAGTGGGAGGAGAACTACGTATTAATGGCAAGATGAAGGGGTCTGTGATGTCTTGCGGTCTGGGGAAGTTTGTACGATCTAGATGGAATAGCTTGCAGACCCGGTGGTTGAGATTTTGCCAGCGATCCATAGAAGGGGAGACGCTATAAAGTACGACCGCCATTAATATGCAGTCTCTCCTTACTCTTCTCTACTTAGCTACCTGTGAAAATAGCGATGGACGTAGAGGCTGTAACAAATTATCTTTGCAAGCAGGTTATGATAAAAAGATGCGCAAGTCGAGAACCATGAAAGTAAGATAAAAAAAAAAATAGCAAGATATTGAGACACCGCGAAAGTTACAAGACTTCCCAAGAGATTTCTTTAAAATTAAATCCCTGATAGTCTGTCATAGTGGGGCTGCCGAGATGGTGTGCTGTTAAGGTGTGGCCTGCTGGGCTAGCGGCGGGCAAGGAAGGAAATATATTGCTAATCACCAGCTGGTCAGGTAGGTTGATTATGTCCGTCACAGAAATGTTACGCGGTAGAGCAGCAGCAGCAGCAGCAGGTACAGACATTTAGATGACTTTCCTAGTGAAGAAAAGACTTATTTGTGCTTTGCTTTCTTGTGTTCCTACTTCTCACTTAACTGAGACTAAAATAGGAGAGGAAAAATCAATCATGAGGTCATACAATAATACGGTTTCTCTAGTGATTTAAAAAAAAAAAAAAATCTCTTCCATGGAAGTGACATGAACGGGAAAAAAAAAAAAAATAATGAAATTGTAATAATTCAGTACGGATACATGCATCGACTGGTCACCATTGCAACAGCTAGTGTACTTATTTCTTTTAGGAGTCGCAAGCTCGGTGAAATGTCTTTATGATTATATATGAATGTGATTGTTATTTGCTTTTAGAAATCGCTTTAGGTGTCGTACTAAATATCGTTATTTTTTTACCAAAACTTGTTTACATACGTTTCGTTATATTTACTGCCACTCGGACACATCGCAGCAAAAAGCTAAAACACATCTTGAAAAATTCCTCACATTGAGAGGATTAGACAGAAAATTCTATACATTTTGTTCAGGTTATATATTTTCACAAGAAACAACCTTAACTCCAGGATGCGTGCCGGAGGCGGCCACACGACAATTTTCTTAAGGGTTCAAGGACACAATTCCTCCCTCAAATAAGACCTCCATCATCGTGTCCACTGAGAGAGACGTCCGGTTGTTTGTCAAGAAATTCAAGTATCGAGGCATTCTTCTGATTTGTGACTAAATAAAATAAGTTAAACTCTGCTGTATGCTATAAAATGATGTTACGCACGTCTCGTCTTGGTATGACGAGTGAAAATAGACACATTACACTACTACAGGTAAATATGATTCTTTCTTAACTTCTTTTACCACGAGTTATTAGAGAAAATCTTCCATATTAACTCTCCATAAGACAGAGAGTTTCTTTTCATTTTTTTTCTCTCATTTTTTTTATTTACATTTATTTTCCAGAGCTGTTTGTTCATAAAGGCCTTTTATGTATGTGTCAAAGGGACGTTCCCGTAATTCGCAAACACTAATTCTCCATCAGCGCCAGTCCTGTTCAGCTCTCCACAAAAGCCTTTCATGTTAAAATCTTTTGTTGTCATCCCTCTTCCTCCTCTTCGCTCGCTGGCTTCCTGGATCCCCCGCCGCCCCCGCCAAGCCTCCCGGCATTTCCTTCCGCCAATCCTTCCTGTCCCACGTGTTTTCCTGTCCCTTTAAACAAGTCCTGGGCAAACTGAGCTTTACTTATTTACTCATCGTCCTCGTAACGTGAGTGTGAGAGCGTCTGCATGGGAAGGAGGATGGAGGATGGGAGGAGCTCGCTTGTTCCTAAGTAGGACTGGGGATCGATAACTGAAGAGGCTCGGTTCTCTTACGGTGACGCTGAGAGTGTGGTGAAAAGGATAAATGGAATGAGAGGAAGGTGAGTGCGGGGGATGAATGCCAGATGAAAGTGTGAGATGAAAGTGTGGGAAGAGAGTGTGGGAAGTGAGATGCGGTGATGCGGGGGAGGAAAGGCTGCGGTGCTGGTGGTGATGGTGGTGGTGGTGGTGGAAGCATCGACCCCACTCCCATAATCCCACACTTCCTTCCTCACTGTAATCGCCATGTAATGCCATTCAGACCATTACGGCAGATCCCTCAACACTAAGCCTTTTAACATTACACACACGCGGAAGAAACTCAACTCTCTACTTCCGCTCCCTTCTCTCTTTCTTCTAAGGGACAAATCTTTCAATGAACCTGATGTCTGTCTTTATGAAGCCTCGAGACACTCAGGAAGTGAACCACAGAGACAACCCGAGCCTGATGTCTCTGTCCCTAGATCCTCTACACACCGGGGAAGTGAACTAGGGAAGGACATTCTGAACCTGATGACTTTCTTGAGGCCCCAGGACACCCAGGAATCAGGCACAGAAAAGAGAGAACAGGACTCTGAAGAAGGTTGTTCTCTACATTCATTACGCGTCGTCAGGCCATGATGGATGCGCCCCATAGGCCCTGCGTCAGGTAAATACGGTGTCGGGTGTCCCAGGGGAAGGCGAGGCCGCCACCAAGACGAATCAGACAAAAACCTGAGGGACTGAGCTGCTCGCGCGCCACACCCCGGGGACTCGTCTCTGGACTTCGGCCTTTAATGTAAATATGAGGTTTGCGGGCCGCCTACGAGCACGAGTTTGCTAATTGCTGGAACAGGAGTGACATTTTAAATGAAATAGTTGATATGGATTTGCACGTGTTCTCTAGATCTATCATCAGCTTTTAAAATACTAGTACTACGAGCAAGACACCTGACATCTTCGTTAATTTGACTAATCAAGCAGTCAACATTAAGATACTAAAGCCTTTAAGTGTGTCAGGTCAAGGGAGGTTAGTCGCTCACCTGGAGTGACCAGTCCTGCACTTACATTTCTCCTGGGATGTTCCCCGCCAGGACAATGATTATATGCCTTCACTCTTAATCACCGATTTTACTTCGTCAAGAAGAGGTGTCAGGAGAAGGCTTAGCATCTGTTGTTGTTGTTCCTAGCCTGGTGATCCACGTTCTGCCCCAATACTACATATAACAACCGATCATGAGGCTCCCAGCCCCGGGTGCCTCCCTCCGCTGTCCCACGGAGGGCGTGGAGCCCAAAGCGTGCGAGTCCGTGACCGTCCCGCCACGGCAGGATCACGCGGTCGTGTTGTCGTCACCAGCTGTGTTATTACGAGTCACTCCACGCCGGAAAAATATCAGCTCGTAACTCACAATTTGTCGGGTTCTATCAAACGGAACACACAGCAGCGGAGCGGAAAGTGAGAGTTCCAGTTACGCAAATGGAAAGTTAGCACGGGTAATGTGAGTGGCTGGGAGCGAGGCAGCGGCGGCCCTGTGGTTACTGTAGTTCTTCAGTGCCGCAGATCTGAGTGAATATAATGTAAGAATACAATGCACATAAAACTAACAGGTAAGATGTTTTTGGCGAAACTTTTCTTCATGTCCACCAGTTTATTCGTTACTCTCCATTACATTATTACACAAATCATGTAGAGTACAATATTTCTGTCCCTACACAGTACCGTACTCAGTAAGTCAGTTTTCATTTCTTGTCATGCTTCGGTCAACTTAAAATTCAGCTCAAATGTCGTTTAATTAATTTTTATTTCCTGTATTAACATAAGTAATTTTTCCCCTTCACAACAACACCTGGTTGTTCCTTCCCTCACTTCCATCCCTTCGCTCGGAAGCACGAGATGAGAAACGCAGGAAGAACAGTGTCTATTTAATATTCACTGTGTCTGTAATTATAGTTAATGACGGAGCGTGAAGGGGAGGGGCATCATTTTCATCAGCGGAGAGGAGAGAGGGGAGAGGTGTTGGGGTCTGGAGGCCTGTGAGGGAGGGAGGAGGCAGCAAGGGATGATGAGGAAGGGAAGAGTGATGGATGATAAAACGAGAGAGAGAGAGAGAGAGAGAGAGAGAGAGAGAGAGAGAGAGAGAGAGAGAGAGAGAGAGAGAGAGAGAGAGAGAGAGAGAGAGAGAGAGAGAGAGAGAGAGAGAGAGAGAGATTTGGCTTAAGTTCAGAGAGAGGAAGTCAGTGATAGCAGGAAGAGGCACTACCCGAGATGCTTTGTTCACCCTTCACTGAGGGGAGAGTAATAATCATTGGTCAAAGTTACAAATGCCACGCAGCAGAGCACAATGAAGACGCTGCTGCTGCATGGGAACACTCAAACAGTAAAAACAAACAGAAAGCAGAACATGACAAAAGGAAAGTAAAGTGAAAGACACGAGGAATACGGGAGAAGGAAGACAAAAGGTTAAGGACAAGAGGAGGAGGAGGAGGAAAGAGCCACAGCCACCATACACTTGAGACAAGACAGGAGGAGGAGAGGACAGGAGATGAGGACAAACTATTAACCTTTACCTAGCGGGGGCCGGGCCGCTAAGAAATTAGGGCCTTTGCTCCTCCTCGACTCCTGATGAGGTCTCCGGTGCGTGATTAAATCAAGGACCCCCGCCGACAACACTTCCGCCATGCTTGGACTCAGAAAAAGAGGTCCCACCTTGAAAGCAATCTTGGCGAAGCTGTTAATGAGTTCATCAGAAATAAAGAAATAAATGAAATATCGCTCTCCTACTTACGTACAAATCGATCGTGGTGAGACTATAAATAAGGTAGTGAAAATAGTCATCTGTAAGTGTAAAGCATAAAATCAGGTTTGTTGCCAATTACGTTCGAACATCAATATATATCAAAGTTTGTGGTCAATTATTCTAATGGATATGAAATTTAAAACAAAACAAAAAATAAGGACCGAGACTAATTAGATAGCTGGGAGATATTAAAATGGAAAAAAAGTGTAACTAATTAGGATAGTGAATATCAAATGTGGCCCCGAGTGTGTCACCATCTGCCGTTGGAAGTTCTGATCCCTTCATTTGAAAACTGAACATCAAAAAAGCCTCCTGCATCCACACATTGCTAATTCCCACATTAATTTCGGTTTGTGGACGACAGGTACGCTTGACAGATATTGTGAGGTTAAAGACACTGGTAAAATTTCGCTTCTTCATTGCAGAAACTAAGAATGAATGACATGCCTCTTTTAGTTAGCTTCTTTTTTATACGATTGGGTACTTACAGATACAAACAGACGAACAGACAGCCGCGCGCGCGCGCGCACACACACACACACACACACACACACACACACACACACACACACACACACACACACACACACACACACACACACACACACACACATTCAAGAACACATGGGCCCAATATTATCACCTGCGATATTTGCATAACTTTAAATTAATGTTAATTAGATTCATTTCATTATGTCAACCATGTTCAAGGCTTCTGGTTCCTCGGGCAGATTAATGAACAGAAAAGTGCTTCACATTTACCTTAATAAGAGTAAAGCAAAGTAGAATTTGTGCGTTATGTATTCATTACGTAATACGAGCAACTTTCCTTGACTTTACATATTCAGTTTTCATTTACCACACATGTTACACTTGAATGAGCCATCCTTATTAGCATGATTAATTGTAATTTAATGCATATACATTTAAGAACAAACATATGTAGTCATAATACGTTTTATAGGAAAAAATGTGATTTATGCAACGGAACTAAAGTTTTTCCGTTACTCTCAGAAGCTTTTAGGATTTTTACTGAGATGACAAATATACACACACACACACACACACACACACACACACACACACACACACACACACACACACACACAATGAAAAGAAGGAAAAAATAAAGTTAAACATAGCTCGGAGACGGGACCACACGAGTGGGGCTCAAGGCCTGTATACAATTAGGTAAACATAACTAAACACACACACACACACACACACACACACACACACACACACACACACACACACACACACACACACACACACACACACACACACACACACACGGGACACTCACGTTCAGGGACGACAAGCTCTGGTGCGAGGTGAATAACGACCTATTCATGGAGGCGACAATGCCCGCCCTCAAGGTCCTCCCTCCTGAAGGCCTTGCTCGAGCGTGGCTGAAGGTTGATGGATCGGCAGGAGAGTGGCGACGATGCTGCTAACCTAACTTAACCTAACCTAGAGTGACCTAGTCTAACCTAACATGACTAAACCTAATTTAACC
>NC_087166.1:4615000-4617500 GCF_035594125.1 Scylla paramamosain
GGAAGGCCAGGAATAGGAGGGCCAGGGAGGCAGGGAGAGAGAGGGAAGGACTAAGGAGGGTGGGTGGGTGGTTAAGAAGGATGGGTGAAGGGAGAAATGCAGGTCTGTTCGGGGGGAGGTAGGCTTACTAGGGAGGAATGGCGCGAGGTGAGGGAGAAGGCCAACCTTAAAAGGAAACATCGCCTTTTTTAGAATGATTACACTGCGAGAAGAATGTAAAACAAAGCGGAGGTAAGGAAGAGGCTGAAAGGAAGAGAAAGAAGAGCAAGCTTACATTAGTGCAATTAATAAGGTTGTTAAATTATGAAAAAAAAAAACACTGAAATTTTAAGAGTAACAGAGCTTCAAAAATTAAAATATAAATTACTATAAAAGACTATGGGCAGATGAAAGGAAATGAGCAGACAGGAGTAGATAAAGAAAGATAACGGGGAAAGTAGAGTAGATGAGAAGATAGGAAAGAGAAGAGTAGAAGAGAGACGAGGGAGGGGAGAGGAAAGGAGGAGAGAGGAGAGGAAAGGAAAGAGGAGAGGAGAGGAGAGGAGATAAAAAGAGAGAAGAGAGTAAAAGATCAATGAATTTCTGAAGTGAGGAAATTTGACAAGAGATAAAGAGAAGAGATAGGAGAAAAGAGAAGATAATATAAAGCAAGAAAGGAAAAGAAAAGGACACAAGAAAACAGAATGAACAGACAAAAATGAATAAATAAATAAATAAAAGGGGAAACATAAGAAAGGAAGAAAATAACACAAGATAAGAACAAAGTGATGAAAAAGAGACAGAAAAGAGTATGAAGAGAAAAGTAACCCCCTTTTTCTCCGCCCCTTCCCACAAAAAAAAAGCAAAAATTAAGATACGATAAAAATAACAAGAAATTACAACTTTAGAAACAACATTACAAGAGATATAGAGAGAGAAAGTCGTAAAATCTGTCCTTGGTACCAGCTACGAGCGAGCCATCTCCTCAATAACCATTTGGCTCCATTAATTACCGTCCGGGCAGGTGCTGTGGTAATTAGGCCTGATGGAGAGAAGCCATTTGGGGTGAAGTAACGGCAGGTCCGGGCGCAAATGGCTGACTACCTGCCAAACCCGCGGAAATTGAGAACCAGTGATAGGATGCCCAGGAACAGGAAGAGGCCAAAAGGACATCCTCTCATCTTCTTCAGGGTACCATTGGCCGCTTGTTGTTAATCCTTAGCTGCTTGCCGCGTTCCAATCAATTGTTTATTCCAGTGTTTATTTTATTTTGTTTTGTTTTGGGGTTTATGGAAGACTGAGTAAATAAGACAAATTGAATTATCTCGAGCGTAAAAAGGTAGGAAGTATATGTGGGTGGTGTAAACAAACTGCTTAACTGCTTTGTTAATCACTCGTTCCGTCGTTTGTGTTTTATCTTTATGGATGATAATCGTAAACATGAAGCACTGAAGTACCACGTATATAAAAAAAAAAGTACAAGATCGCTATTTCCTCTCTTGGACATTGTTACGTCAGCCGCCGTCTCCTGCCCTTCACTCCCCCCTCCCTTCCCTTCCCTTCCTTCCTCCCTATCCTCTTCCCCCCGCCCTCCCCAGGTGTCCCGCCAGGTATACAAGGGTCATCCTCCGCCAGGTAGAGTGTGTTATTAACCAGATTGAGTCTCGGCTGCGTCGGGAGCAGCGAGGGTCGAGGAGAAATAAGTCACTAACATTATCAGAATTAATACATTTTTCAGCCGGCGATTCCATTAAAACAGCTCGTCTGAAATTACAAGTGTATAATTAACAAACTTCTTATTATTGAATTGTTATATAAAGTGTGTGTTTTATCTGCCGGTTTTCAGTTCATGGTGATTGATGTTGCTAATTTCGTTCTTCTCACTCTTGTTTTTGTTTGTTTGTTTGTTTGTTTGTTTGTTTTTTATTTCATCTCCTCTTCCTTGCCTGTTTCATGATTAAGTTTTCCATTTTCTTTCTATTTCCTCTGTTTTCTTCCAGTTTTCCCTTCTTCCTTTCCTCCACCTTTCTGTCTCAGCTTGATATCTCAGATTTCCTTATTTCTCTTTATTCTATCATCCTCCACCTCATTTTAATTATTTTTCTTTTTCTCTTTTTTTCCAATCCTCATTCAATCCTCCTTTCCTCACTTCTCCCCCGTCCTCTCTCTCTCTCTCTCTCTCTCTCTCTCTCTCTCTCTCTCTCTCTCTCTCTCTCTCTCTCTCTCTCTCTCTCTCTCTCTCTCTCTCTCTCTCTCTCTCTCTCTCTCTCTCTCTCTCTCTCTCTCTCTCTCTCGTGTTCTTGGCTTCCATTGTTTGTCCTGGATCCAGATGTCACTTTCCTCTCCCCAAGTGTCACTCTTCAGAAACTGCTCCTCCCTCTTTCCTTCTTTCCCTCCCTCATTCACCATTGCTCCCCTTTCCTCCCTCCCTCACTCCCTCCTTCCTTCTCTTCCTTAGTCTCTCCCTGACTCCTTTTCTCTTTTTTTCTCTTTTTTTATCTTGTTCCCGTCTCTCTGCCTT